>NW_007578329.1:384453-392598 GCF_000690725.1 Stegastes partitus
TAATTTTTTAAATTAAATTAAAATCTGATAAAATAAATATTCTACATTTAAAAATCAACTTTCAGAAGCTGCCAGAAATTATTTTATTTTTTATTTTTCATGTCGCGAATCTGCAGCTGTGTGAGACAGTAAAGACTTTAAAAGCCGACAACAAACAAAACAACACGTAAATAAAAACAGTAAACAAACAAACAAAGAGGGACTTTTTTTTTTAAAGACTTTTTTTTAAACGAGCCGATGGTTAAACCTCCTCCTGCCGCCTCGTTAGTGACGCCAGCGTGTCGTTAATGCCGCTAATGTGTGTGATAATTACAGTGTGTGTGTGTGTGTGTGTGTGTGTGTGTGTATAAACAGTGTGTGTTAATGGGGAGTTTCAGCGGGACCTTTTGTGTCCATGAGGACCGAAGTGAAGCAGCTAATTAAAAGCTGTTGTCGTCCGCCGAGACTCCACATTAACACACACTGTTTATACACACACACACACACACACACATACAGTAACACACACACACAGACACACAGTAACACACACACACACTCCAGATTTTCAGCTTTCCGACAGTCCTTGAACTACTCGCTCCAAAAACGTCACCGTCGCATTAAATCCACTTTTATATTCTGCAGGTTTTATTTGAAAATAGGCCAAAAATAAACAAATTAAAAGAACCAGATTCTGTGAAAAACAAAAAATTCTGTGATTCTCGGCGAAAGCGTGAAGCCGTCAGCAACTCGACTACGACTGACGGTCATGTGGCAAAAAATCAGCGAGTTTACGACTAAAGTGCAGGCAGGAGATGGAAGCTAACTGAGTAAATAGTAAAAGATCTGCAGTGTGTTAATTCTGTTGTCATTATTATTATTATTATTATTATTATTATGTTGTTGTTGTTTGTTTGTTTTTTGCCAACTAAATTGACTAAATGACCAAATAAATGTAACTTTCCTTCTTTGGTCTGGAGCTGAATTCATTAGTCGACCAACAGAAAAATCCAAATTAATTCATTCATTTAAAAGAAAATCAGGATAAAACCAAAATAGATGATAAATGTAATAAAATGAAATCATATCTGAACATTTATGAAGCTGCAACAAATGATTATTATTTAGATTTCAATAATTTTTATATTTAAAAGTGTTTTTACATCTAACATATATTTATGGTTTATATTTTAATATGTTTAATATATTTTCTGTAATTATTTTATTAACATTCACAGTTGAAAAGCTGCTTTGTTTTTGTAAAATGAGTTCATAACTCAACCTGATTTGATTTTAAATGTTTTACATTTATTATTTAGAAATTTAAAATTTATTTTTAAATATATTTTCAACTGTATAAAATATTTTATGTATTATATATTTTTTAAAAATTAAATTAAATATAGTTAAATTATTAATTGTTCACATTTTTTTGTCTATAAAACATCAAAAAACTGTAAAAAAAATAAAATAAAATCAACCCGTTGAAGTAATTTTAGTTATTTATTTATAAGTTTCTATAAAATCAGAGAAGATCTGCTGCTTTAGTGAGACGACGAGTCTCAGCTGGTTTGACTTCATCCAGCCCAGTGAGGAGGAGGAAGGAGGAGGAAGGAGGAGGAAGGAGGCCGGGGGAGGGGAGGGAGTCCAGCGTCACCTCCACCACCAAAAGGAGCGACGCCTTCCTCCCCCGCCGGGGCTTCACACCTTCACAATAAAAGCGTCTGAGCAAAGTTTAGAAGCGTTTCTGAGTGACAACAACAAGTGTCTCCGGTTGGTTTGAGTCTCCAGAGTGGATTCTGTGATCGGCTTCTCGTGGTTGTAGTTTTGCGTCTCCGTCAGAGTTTTGCAGCTCCTTGTTGTAGCTTTGCATCTTTGTGGCTCTTTTTTTTGTAGTTTTGTGTCTTTGCAGTCGGGTTGTGTGTCTGTGTTGTTCATCTCCTTGTTGTAGTTTTGTCTCTTTGTGTCTTCAGTGCTTCTCTTTGTGTCGCGTTGGAGCCGGTGGTCGTCATGTCGTGGCTCTTTGTTGTGATTTCGCCTCTTTGCTGTCGTTCGTAGCTTCTGGCTTTAAGACCTTCTGTTGAGCTTCACGGAGACGAGTCCTCCGAGTCCTGACAGGTGTTGTCATGTCGGTTCTGGCTGCCGTCGGTGACTCAGCGTTTCAGGTGAAGGTGAGACGCTGAGTCATCAGGAGGCGACGCTGCCTCACTTCCTGTTTGTAGCTTTAACGGCAGGAATTCACTTCCTGTTTTGGTTCTTCGTCACTTTTCGTGTTTAACTCCTGAAAAAAGAGATTAAATAAAGGAGTCGGCAAATATTCTTTACAGTCTGCAAATACAAACATGAAGCTTTAATTTAGTTCTGATTCGTTCGTTTGGTCAAAACTCAGAACTCCAGAAATAAAATGATGGTTTTGAAAAAGTTTTTAAGGATTAAATTGTTTGTATTTGGGATTAAGATGCAAAAAACCATTTAAATAGTAATGATGGAGACTTTTCCTCCATCTGATTAGACAATGAGTTTTTGTTGCTCCGTTATTTATCTTTTAATATTTTAATTCTCATCGTTTGTGTTTTCTCATGAAGCTTTTCTGCCTCTAATACGAAACTATTTAGAAAAAGTAGTGTTTAAAAAACCCACCTGAATTCACTGTTTACATTTCACATTTTAGAGACAAAAAATAGGAAAATATTAAGAATATTTCAACAAAAATGTCCTGCCAGTGTTTTATAATTTTATTTTGCTGCTTTCATCAGTCACCTTTAAAACACTTTGTCGTATTTGATTAGTTTAAAAGTGCAGTTTAATCGATTAATGCAGCTTTTTTTTGTAAACCTGATTCTTCAGTACAAGACTCCATTAAAAAAAACGCCGATTTTGCTTCAGCGTCACTTTCAGCCCTTTAAAGGCCGATGAGTGAATCTGTGTGTTTGTCAGTGATCAGCTGTTGGCTGACGAACCGATCAATAACTCTGCGCCGCCTCGTCTCTCCGGCTGAACGCTGAGAGACGAGGAGGAGGAGAAGATGATGAGCGACATCTGAGACGTCGGACGAACGGCGCTAAAGTAGGACACACAGAGTTTAGTGTGTCGTTTGATGGTCTCCTCCCACCGGAGTGTGTCTGTGTGGTCGCACACACACACACACACACACACACACACACACACACACACACACCGCCGTCTTTATTTAGCCGTGAACTCGCTATAGTTAGACTGAGTCAATATTACCGTCAGTGTTTAACTCTGCTGCTCTGAGCTGCTTCACACCAAGAAAACTGATTGTTGTTGTTGTTGTTGTTGTTGTTGTTGTTGTTGTTGTTGTTTACGTCCACCTGTAACGACTCTCACCTCGAGTCGCCGACATGAAGCCGACACGCAGCTCTAGTCGACGGCCGTGAAGCTTGCCAGATGTGAATGTTGTGAACAGAAATCTGATTCTTGTTGTTATTCTGAAAATCTACGTTTTCTCAGTGAAGTTCATTATTACAGTTTATTAAAAAAAAGACTTCTGTCAAATGGAATTCTGTATTAAAGGCAGCAAATGTTACAGTTTGGGGGAAACTTTTAATCCCTTTAAGCATAAATCTTATGTTGTAAAATGACCCACAAGCTTTAAACAGTCGTTTTCTCAATGGACTTCTGTATGGGATGCAGAAGTTGTAAAAAATCCCAGATTTTAAATAAAACAACAAAAGCCCAATTTTTAAAATGGAATTCTTCATTAAATGCAGCAGCTGCTCTAAATAGTTCAATTTGTGGAAAACCTTTCATATTTATGAGCACAGATCAGTGGGAATTGTTTTTCTAAAATGACCCACAAGCTTTAAAAACAGTCATTTTCTTAATGGACTTCTGTATGGGATGCAGAAGTTGTAAAAAGTCACAGATTTGTAAAGACCAAATATTTTTTTTAAGTGTAGTTCTGTACTGAAGGTCGCTGCTGCTCTGAAGATGTCATTTTATTGTAACTCAGTGGAAATCGATGCTGAAGTTTGACCCACGTGTTCAGAAACCATCGTTTTGTTGATGCAGTTTTGTTTTAAAGGGAGAAAAGTTGTGGTCCAGTGATGCTGTGAGTTCAAATCTGAGGAAAAGTTGTGATATTTTTAAGCGTAAATCAGCAAACGACAGGTTTTAAAGTCTCCGTTCTGCTCCAAGAGTCAAAATCTGTAGAAAAACTGACAGTTTGTTGAATTAAATATCGGCATAAATCGGCAAATTAAACAAAATCTTTGGGAACTGAAGCTCGAAAACGTTCAAAATTCGTAATTTTTTTTACTGGAAATGATGTAAAATTACCTACAGGATTAAAAACAATGAGTTCTTCAGTGGAGTTTTGTGTCAGATGCAGTTTATTTCCAATGTGAGGAAAACCAACAGCTTCTTAAAATGAAACGATGAAACACAGAGAATGTGTTTTTGCCGTTATGCTAAGCTAAGCTAAGCTAAGCGTCTGCCGGCCAGAGGAGGAGTTAACGGGAAGCGAAGCCTCTCGTCGGGAGGAAGCTGAGGAACAATAGCCGCTCTCTGCTCTTATTATCTTCTGTTACGTAACGTCGGAGATGTTGTTGCTGCTGCTGAGCTTCCAGGAAGAGCTCAGAAAACAGGAGAAGCAGCGAAGAAGATGCTCGACCGCAGAGCTTCACGCTGTTTCCAACCAGAAATCCACCTCGTTAAAGGCAGAAACCGCCTCAGAACGTCGTCTGTGAACTCATGCAGGCGACTGAAACCACTGAGTGTCATCTTATCGGCTCCACAGCAGCAGCGTTACGTAAACGTTCTTCTGTAACCAACGCAGCAGGTTCAAGGCTGGACGAGCTCAGAGCGGCAGCGAAGCTTCGGCTCACGTTTACGCTTTAAAAACATTCAGTTCACTCAGATTTGAACTCCTCACATCAGCAGGAAACGCTGCTGCCTCTCATGCAAGACTCCATTCAGAAAACCCTTGTTTTTAGACTTCAAGGTCTCTGTACAACTTTACCTTCCAAAAGTTTATCGGGACTTTGTTGATTTTTAAAAGAATTTGGGTCATTTTACAACATGAAGTGAATTTAAAGACAACTTTACTGTTTGAGTTTCCTCAGATTTTAACGGTTAAAGCCGGATGGAAACTACAGCTTCTAATGCAAGACTCCATTGAGAAAATGCACGTTTTTAAGCATTTGGGGCCTTTCACAACTTAAATTTCCAAAGATTGACCCTTAAACTTATAAAAAGCCAAGAGCAGGAAGGAAACTCTTGTGTCTGGTATAAAACTTCCATTTAGCAAATGACTGTTTTTCAAATAAATATATTAAAAATACTGTGATGCTGAAGAAAACTGATTCTCAAGCTGGTTCAGAAAAGCTCCTCAAATGTTGTTGTTTTTTTTGGCTGGTTTTCTTTGACTTTTCTCGTAATATGTGAAATATGTTTGTGTGTTTTTTGCCGTCGGTTGTTGGTTTCGCTGTGTTTCTGTTGGGTTTTGTCACATTTTGCTTGTTTAAAGTAGCCGGATTAGCCGTTAGCTGCTCTCGTTAGCAGCTTCCGGTTAATTAGACAAACGTATTTATCTCAGCATGAATCGGTGGGAAGTGGCTTTTGTAAGATGACCAGAAAAGTCCCCGATTTTTTTAAATGGAGTTCTGTGGTGAAGGTAGCTGCTGCTTTTCTCGTAGACGTTTGTAATATTCGTTTGCACAAATCAGCGGAAAACCACGTTAAAAAAATGGCCGACATGTTTACAAACCATCGTTTTGTGAATGAAGTTCTGCAGAGAAGTTTCCCTCTTCAGCCGCAGTTTTTAAATGGGAGCATTTATTATTATTATTTATTTTATTTTTTTTTAACAGATTTATTGTTCTCTGTGCTAAGCTAAGCGATGCTAAGCTAAGCTAACAGGCCACTAGCTGGGTGCAGTCGCTCGTCTCACTGGACCCGAATAATAAAAAAATGTGAAGCTGCGTCTTTACGGCTTCATAAAATCATAAAGTCTGAGATAAGCTTCAGCGAGCATCTTCCTCCTCCTGCCCTGCAGCCTTTCATCTCCTCAGCTCCTACCCCCCGAATGCCCTCCTCACCCTCCTCCTAACCCTCCTCCTCACCCTCCTCCTCACCCTCCTCACCCTCCTCCTCCTCACCCTCCTCCTCCTCACCCTCCTCCTCCTCACCCTCCATCCCCGTTGTGACATTCTTTCACAGTCGAGGCGCTCGGACTTTGGCCTCGCAGTAAATACGGCTTTATTTGCTGCGAATAGGGTGAAGGTGGCTCAAAGTGTGTGTGTGTGTGTGTGTGTGTGTGTGTGTGTGTGTGTATGTGTGCGTATATGTACGTGAGAGACAGATGCACACACACACACACACACACACACACACACACACACACAGTCTCCCATGCAGTGGTAGTTAGCTCCACAAGCTGCTTATCAGCAAGACGGTCTCACCACACCCACAAACACACTCACACACAGACACACACACACACACACACACACACTCAGAGCTGCTGGCATCCCATACAACAGGTCTGTCCTACATACAACTGCGAGCGCTTCTCCTCCACCCCTCCTCCATCCCTCCGTGCATCCATCCGTCGGCTAAAAACACACCTTTGCTCTGGTGTTTGAACAATCTCACTGCAGCTCCAACGTGCAAAACAAGCTGCAGCTTCTCCATCTTGTGCTGTTTGAAGTCTGCAGGACAACTTAAAGTCTGACAAAGTAGTGAGTTAGGGTTAGAACAAGTGATTTGAAAGGAGAAAAGCTCCCAAATGATCAGAGTTTCTGAAAATGGTCAATTTTTAAATGGAGTCTGGTACTAAAGAAAGACTCCTGAAAAGTGTCCCTTGATGCTCTAACAACTGATTTTCATGAGCAAAACAGTCAAAGGTAAAATAAGGGACTATAATCTCTGAGAGTTTTTCAGAATTTTTTTAAAAACAAGCTTTTTTTCAGCTGTGGTTCGGCATCATTTCCCTCCTGCAGCGCTAAAATCGCTCATTTTTTAAATGGAGTCTTGTATCAGACAGAAAAGTTTGCCTCTTGGTTTTTAAACAGAGTCTTGTTTTACAGAATATAGACAGAAAAATAACTTCCTTCAGCTTAAGTTAGTCTGTTGTCCTGTTGAAGGAACAGACGGTTCAGTCCTGGTGACTTTAGGGCTCGAAAAGTTAAAATCTCAATAAAGCTTTTATTGTTTTACGTTTTTACAGAACAGTAAAATTCCAGTCAGTGACTGTGTTCAGATGGTTTAAAACCTTCAGGATGAGCAGAAAGTGGTGATGAAGGGGTTAACTGATGGAGGCTGCCTCGCTCTCCCTCTCTCTCTCTCTCCTTCCCTGTCTGAGTGAAGCTCGCTCGCCCTCTCGCTCGCCCTCCCCTCAGCCTTCTTGCTGACTAAACAGTTTTGTCAGCTGCTGCTGCTGAGGATCAGAGAGGCAGCATGCAAATAGCAGCGCTTAGAGCAGCCGGGAGGAACCTGAGTCTGCAGCGGTGGTTAGCTGCAGGCTAGCTGGAGTTAGCTGGAGTTAGATACAAGTTAGCTGGAGTTAGCGCCTGTCTAGCTAGAGTTAGCTGCAGGCTAGCTGCAGATTAGCTGGAGTTAGCCTAAGGGTAGCTGGAGTTAGCCGTATGTTAGCTGCAGGTTAGCTGGAGCTAGCTTGAGTTAGATACAAGTTAGCTGCTGTCTAGCTGGAGTTAGCTGTAGTTTGGCTGGAGTTAGCTACAGGCTAGCTGGAGTTAGCTGGTGTTTAGCTGTAGGTCAGCTGGAGTTAGCTGCAGTTAAGCTGGAGTTAGCTGGAGTTTGGCTGGAGTTAGCAACAGGTTAGCTGGTGTTTAGATGTAGGTTTGCTGGAGTTGGTCTAAGGGTAGCTGGACTTAGATGATGTTAGCAGGAGTTAGCTGAAGTTAGCCTTAGAGTAAGCTAGCTGTATGTTAGCTGGTGTTTAGCTGTAGGTCAGCTTGTGGCTACCTTTAAAGTAGTTGTGGATTAGCTGTGTTTAGCTGTAAGTTAGCTGGTGGTTCGTTGGAGGTTGCCTGTTGTTGAGCTGTAGTTTAGCTATTGGTTAGCGGTATATTAGTGTGATTTACTTGCAGGTTCGTTGTGGGTTAGCTGGAGGTTAGCAGGTGTTAGCTGCGGGTTGGATAGTAGTTAGCTCTAGGTTAGCTGGAGGTTAGCTGTAGTTTA
>NW_007578329.1:394808-398596 GCF_000690725.1 Stegastes partitus
GCTTTTGTTGCTCACTAACTAGCATCCTCCTCCGCACCTCTGTGGGGGAGGAAGGGAGGGAGTGACGGGGCAGGGAGGAGTCCCCCCCCCCCCCCATCCCTCTTCCTGCTTCCTGTCCGTACAGGAAGTGAGGTCTGGGTTGTTGTCTCTGCTGAGATAATCGGCGACAGGCTGCGATGGAGGATAAAGGAGATCAGTGGTGCTTTAAGACTTTGTCCTCCCCCCTCCTCAGTCACTCATTAACTCCTTTATCTCTGCAGCACTTTGCTCTGGAGGAGATGCTGTAAAACTCGCTACTGAGCGCGCTCAGTCCGCCGCGAGTTCAAACCCTCAACCTCAGCACAAATCCGAGCGCCACACAAAGTCAGCTTTCAATCCGCAGACCGTGAACCAGTTTGGTTTGATGTGAACTGAAGCTCATGAATGTCTGTGAAGAAGTTTTATCTGTTACCGCCAGAGTTCAGCCGAAAACTCTCTGAATTTTTGCCGCCTGACTGTTGGTCGCAGCAGAGTTACGGACGGCTTCACGGTTGTGTCGAGGAATGCAGAATTTTTTGTTTTTTACAGAATCTGTTGAGGTCAAACGGTTTATTTTTGGTGATTTTTTTAATAATAAAACTTCACTGAAGGAAATGCCATTATTGAAGTCACGCTTGAGTAGTTCGAGAACCATCAGAAAAGTTGTAAATGTGATGATTTTCTCAGTTTTTACAGTTTGTGGAGGTTAAATCGTGACATTCTGGCGATTTTGTGGTGAACTGGTCGTTCCATCTTTCTGGTTTTGTGGTTTAAAGAGCTCAGATGTTGAGGAGGAGGCGAAGATTAGAGGATGCAGAGGAGGAGGAGGATAAAGGAAAAAGAGCATCTCTGGTCAGACGTCAGCTGAACTGCATCATCTTATTACGACTGTGTGTGTGTGTGTGTGTGTGTGTGTGTGTGTGTGTGTGTTGCACATGAAGGCTGTATTCTTCTGACACAAAGGCGGCCATTATGGAGAGCAGAGGGGGAGTTTCTGTCTCCTCCGTCCATCTTCGCTTTGTGTTGACGCGTAACTTTATTCATACAGAATAAGGATCTTTATCCCTCTGATGCAGTGCATGCTGGGAAATATATGCACATAAACAAACAGCGTGTCCACCTGACCTGATCGGATGAGTTTGCTGCACGTTTAAACTCTTATAGCGGCGACTGAGCAGCTTTGATCAAACTTTCCGTCCGTCACAGCTTCTCTGAGGTCGAATTAACGTTTTGTTTTGATCAAACAAGAGCCGAAACCCTGAAAATATGAATAAATAACCTCACGTAAGAGCAAGAAACATGAATAAAACGTCTCACAGAGTCTCAGAGGCCAAACTAGCATCCAGAATATGAGACTCACAGAAATTTAGGACCAGAAAACAGGAATAAAACATCAAACATGGGAAAGAACAGAGCATCCGTGAAGCCAAAATGACGTCTGATTTAATTAAACAAGAGTCCAAAATATTAAATTCACAGTTGTGTTAGACCAACTAAACAAAATAAAACATAAAAAATGAATCCTTCAACCCAAAACTTTACATTTAAAGACGTTTGCGACCAATAGTCTGAAGTATTTTGAGTTTAAAAGCAAACCAAGTGGAAAAAAGCACAAATCTTCAGATTCTGAGCATCGATGCAGAACATTTGCTGCATCTTTATCGTGCGTCATCATTCACAGAGTGTTTTTTAGGGTTTTTTTGAAGCTCGGCAGCGTTCACGTTTCAAATGCAAACAGACGAAACAATCATTGACCGGCGTGAGTGTTGGTGAGTTGACTGGAAGTTAAACTCTCCTGACGGGGAAAGTTCATCTGACAGAAAGTCGCTCGGTCTGAATTTGTCGGCACGACTTCAGGTTTTTCCTCTAAACGCTGACGAACAACTCGTGAAGATTCAGTTTTCCAGATTTATTGTGAAAACACACCTCAGCCCTGCAGTTCAGTGTGTGTGTGTGTGTGTGTGTGTGTGTGTGTGTGTGTGTGTGTGTGTGTGTCGCCTTGAGGCCTGACGGGCTGAAACACGCCGAAGCCGGTTTGTCGAACACGGACTGATCCTGCATTTCAGCCGTGAGGTTTATTTAACGTGCAGAGATGCAGGAGTCACGCCCTGCTGCCGCCGCCGCTGTTTTTCTCTCTGACGCATCATTAACAGCCTAAACGGCCGTCGCACACCGTCGACGCAAACAAGCCGGCGCTGCGGACGCACAACAGGTGTCAGGAGGCCACGGCGTCGCGTTTTCACTCTGAAATCCCCAAAGAGTCGATTCTGTGGCGCTCTGACGGAACAACGGCAGGAAGCTTTGTCAAGCGCAGAAGTACTGAAAAGAAGACATAAAGCGACGCACAACAACCACAAAAAAACACCAGATGACTTCAGAGAGACACAAAATGACTGACAAACAAAAAACATCAACTAAGAGACAAGAAAACACGAAACGCCACCACAGTGAGATGCTACATGATCACAAAGAGACACGCAGAGCAGCTACAGACACCAAAATACAGAAAACAGGTGAAAAGAGACACAAAAAACTATAAAGAGATGCAGAGCAGCTTAAACAAGATTTAAAGCAACCGCAAAGACACACTAAGACATGAAACTGTAGACTAGAGAGAGACAGAAGGACCACAAAGGGACACAAACTGAGTAAAAAAACGACGTAAAAAGCAACTACAAAGACGCAAAATGACAAAAAAAACGACCACAGCGAGACACAAACTGGTTAAACAGACAGAAAACAACTTTTAAAACGACCACAAAGCCAAGCAGAACGATTACCAAGAGTTGCCGTTTGACCACAAAGACACACGAAAGGACGACAAAGAGACGAAACGCAACTACACAGAGATGCAAAGCAACTAAAAGAAGATTTAAAGATGCACAAAGTGACCGCACAAAGATGCAGAGAGGCGAAACACAACCACAAATACAAAACAACTGCAGACAAAATGACCAGAAATGGACCAGAAAGAATCAAAGAGCTGAAAAAAGACGGAAAAAGCAACTGCAAAGACACGAAAGACACCATGAAAAGACCACAAAGAGATGAAAGACGACGACAGATAGATGCAAGACGGCCACAAAGAGACACACAACGGCAGCATCGGTCCTGCAGAGCAGAGCCGAGCTTCAGGTCTCCAGCAGCTGCAGAGAAACTGTGGCTGAAGATGGAGGAATAAGAGCCGCCTGTTGGAGCAGAGACACACTGTTATGGATGTGGCCAGCTGTGTGGAGACGCTCCCTCCCACTCTGTCTCCACAACACACCAGTTTCTGTCAGCCTGCAAATATGTGGACTGTGCGCGTCTTAATGCTCGCTGTGTGTGTGTGTGTGTGTGTGTGTGCTAGCAGGCGTTGTGTGTCTGTGTGCGCGCCAGCTGTTGTGTGTCTGAGCTGTGTGGTCGATGAATGTGTCGCTTGTTGAGCAGAGAAACAACTGCTGGAGGAGGAGGAGAGCTGGACTCCTGCAGAGAAGGATGGAGAGAAGAGGCAGGAGGAGAAGACATTCCGACGAAACGATGAGCGTCAGGAGGAGGAGAAGAAGAAGCTTGATGCAAGACAACCAGAACTTGACGAAAGATGACCGAAAAAATGACCAAAAGTTGATGCAAGACGACCAAAACTTGATGTAAAATGACCAGAACTTGACAAAAAAAGACCAAAACCTGACGCAAGACGACCAGAACTTGATGCAAGATGATCCAAACTTCACACAAAACAACCTCAGCGTGCTCGAAAATGATCAAATGTGACGCGCCACAACCAAAGC
>NW_007578329.1:399180-413245 GCF_000690725.1 Stegastes partitus
AAATGTGACGTAAAACCACTAAAATGTGACGTAAAACCACCGAAATGTGACGTAAAACCACCGAAATGTGACGTAAAACCACGACAGCGAGACACAAAAAGTTGTCGGACGTGTTTGAACGTGCGAGTTTGTGCGTTTGTGCGTTTGTGCGTCTGCTCGGACTCGGCGGATCGTCCTTCAGCAGCACGAGGAGCTCTGATGCAGCTTCAGCACAAAGTGATGTTCTGCAGCAAGAAACATCTGCTGCCTCTGAAGAAACGGCAGCAGCACAAGTGTTGGAGCTGGTGTTCAGGTTAACACACACACACACACACACACACACACACACACACACACACACACACACACGCGTAGCTCGGCCAGGTTAGCATCTGTTAGCTCGGTGTGAATGAATGGAGCCTCACAGAGGAGAGAGCAGAGGTCGCTGGCTGTCTGCGACACCTGTTTGTGTGTGTGTGTGTGTGTGTGTGTGTGTGTGTGTGTGTGTGTGTGTGTGTGTGTGTGTGTGTGCGACAGCTGCTCAGCACGTTGACGAGGACCCCCCTCATCCCTCCATCACCCTCCACTGTGTCTGTAATTACAGGAGAAAGCTGGAAAAAGAGGAGATGGAGGAACGAAGCGTGTTAAATGTGTCGGTCTGCATGTTCAGAGCTCGAACCTGAATAATCCTGCGTCTGAGACAAACAAGGGAGCCCGAAATGAGACAACAAACGACCAAAACGTGATGAAAAACAACCAAACCGAAACGTTAGGCGTCCAGAACGAGACGGAAAATGACTGAAATGTGGCGAAATCACCAAAGTATGAGGCACAACAACCAAAACGTGATGTGATGCAGCAAAATCAGTTCACATCTGCCGATCCTGATGTTATAACACAAAGTAAGACCTAATGAAGACGCTAAACAACAAAAGTGAGGCATAAAACTACCAAAACAAGAGTCGAAACAACAAAGATAAAATGCAGACCAACAAAAGCACAATAGAAAACCGCAACCGTGATTAAAATGAGACACGAAGTGACAAAAATAAGACGTAAACCAATAAAAATGAAACTCAGAATGAGCAAATTAAGACACAAAGCGACAAAAATTAGACGTGAGACAAAAACAACGAGAGAAAATGACTAAAACCAGACGCAAAATATCCAAAATGTAAATGCAGAATGACTCAGTTTAAAACCACAGCGGTGTTACAGAAATGGCTCCAACCAGATGTCAAAGATAAAATTACCAAAATAAGACTCTAATAAACAAAATTATGACGTACAACAATAAAAAGTAAGAAAGAAAATGTGAAATTAAGACAAAACTAAGACACAGATCAAGAAACAGTGACAGAAAATGGCTAAAATCAGAGGCTACATGACAAAAATAAGACTCAGAATGAGCAAATTTAGACGTAAACCAACAAACATTGAGACGTAAAGACTGAAAAGCGCAGCAACAAAACCAAGACGCCAAACATTTAAAGTTTTATGTAAAAGAGCAACAGCGATACAGAAATGACTCAAACCAGATGTTGAACAACAAAAATAGGAAACAAAATGAGCAAAATAAGAGTAATTAACAAAAATCAGTTGCAAAACAATAAAAATAAAGCACAGAATGACCAAATATACACATAAACCAACAAAAAATGAGACGTAAAGACTGAAATATGATGCAAAACAGCAAAAATTACACTAAAACAGTAGAAACAATCAAAACGAATCAACAGAAGCAGGATGCTGCAGTGAAGGTGGCATCAGTCTGAGACGACGAGGCGCGTGAAGGCCGCCTCTGTGATGAACGCGTCCTGTCCGCGCGCCGCTAAACTCGCTCGCGCGCGCTCCTCATCAGCAGTCAGCTGACGCCACTTTGTGCGGGCGTGTTCATTCTCTCGGCCGTTCCCATGCCGACGCCAGCACCCAGAAGCAGGAAGTAATACCGCTGTGTCATCGCCGCGTCATACGTGAGCTTAGCGTGTGAGGCTTCCCCGCGGCACGCGACGGGTTAAACGCACGGGGATGCTGCAGCCAGCGGGGCGCGCGAGCAGCAGAACGGCAGAGAAAGTGAAGAGAGAGAGGGGGGGGGGGTGAGGTGTCCTTGAGGCAGGAGTCGGCCGGCCAATCAGCCGCCGGCTTGCACTGAGCGTGGCGGGCAGCCGGCCAATCAGGGCAGAGTTTGGTCTGCAGAGCGGCTCATCTGGTCCGACTGGATTCTCGCTGCTTCTTCTTTTCTCACTTCTGGTTTCTTGTAGCTTCTCCACCCACAGACCCTCTCTCTCTCTCTCTCTGTGTTTCCACTCTGCTGAACCTCGCTCGCCCGCTCCATCGCCCGCTCTCTTGTGAAACAACCAAAAAAACAAACTTCACATTGTTTCACACTAATATGATTAATTATTGAACTCCAGGCACTTTGTGAGTGTTTCCGTTTTGCTCCTGAGGCATCTTTGCTCACCGTCTGCTCATCGGTCACCACATCATGAAGTCCTGCAGCTCCGCTTAGAACCACACAAACACAAACACCTTGAATTTCTGCTTTTTAGTTATTTTTAATTTCGCAAAAATATATTTAAAAAAACAAAAAGCAGGACTCAGTGTTTACACCTTTTTCACCTTGTGTGTTACCAAAGCTGAACGCCAGCCAGCGGCTCCACATGCTGTAGATAATTAACTTTTTATACTTTTAATTTGTTCCCTACCGGCCTCCCCTCCGTTCTGCAGCTCAGCCCAAAAACGCAACGCTCAGAATTTTTGCCGTGAGACCGTCGGTCACAGCCTCGTCGTTAATGGCTTCACAGTTGTGTCGAGGAGTGCAGAATATTTTGTTTTTGATAGAATCTGAAAAGCATGAACGGCCTATTTTTGGCAATTTTTTTTCTTTAAATCTTGTAGAATGAAGTGATATTGATGCCACAGCACGGTTTTAAACTTCCTGATGAAACGGCACATCACTGGTGATTATTTTGATAACTTGGCGAATTTTTCTCGTGTGACTGTCGGTCACAGCCACAGTGTTCATGGCTTCACGGTTGCGTCAAGGTTTGCAGAATTTTGTGTTTTTGACAGAATCTGGTCAGAGCCAACTGTTTATTTTTGGCCAATTTTTACATATAGATTAAAATTCGATTTTTATTAGACATGGGGATTTTAAGCTCATCATTACCGACGATTATTTTGACAACTTGGTGAATTTTTGTCGCGTGCCTTCTGATCACAGCCGTGTTATTTGTGGCTTCACGGCTGCACAAAGGAGCTCAGAATTCTTTGTTTTTGACCGAATCTGGTTAGAACTAACTGTTTATTTTTGGCCAATTTTAAAATGAGAAAATTCAGGGTTTTTTCCAACAAAATACTCAGATTTTAAGGTCAGGTTTGGTTAAACTACGCACAGCTTGTGGGTAGTTTGAGGATTATTGAAAAGTTGAACATCTCACATTTTTTTCTGCTTTTACACTTTCTGGCTCTGATAAACGGTGTCGTTTTGGTGATTTTGTTTTTTAGAGACCACACCATCCTGCAGGTTTTGGGTCAAACAAATGACAGACGTGTTTATTTATGATCTTTTCTGTTTGAGCTCCGTTACATCACAGGCAGGACACTTTTCAGAAAGTTGACCCGGATGTATTATTTTAATTTATTTGAGTGGAGTTATTTGCTTTGCTGCACTTGTTGTCGGTGCTTCAGCGGTTCTGCTCACTCGGATCCCGTCTGTCCTGAAGTTCCTCGTGGTTCTGCCTCCTCACGCTGCTCAGGTGTTTCTCCTCCTCCTCCCTCGGGTTCCCTCTCCTCCCTGCACTTGTCCATGCCTGTCAACCAGAAGCCGAGCGGCATTCTTCAGCGCACGCATTCCTCATCCTGCTCGGCGAGTTATTTTTACCATCAGCGTGTGTTACAGGCTGGAAGCATCGTCCGCTGCACAGACCTCCTCTCGGGTTCTGCACCGTCATTCGTCCTGTTGGTTCCCAGTCAGCCCAGTTACAGTGTAACTCTCCCTAACCAGCACACGGCTGGCTCATGTTTCACGCTTCGTCAGCTAGTAGTAACCTGTGGTTAAAGGAAAACGGGCCGCTTGGCTGCCCGGTCAGCAGCGTGCATGTGATCGATTAGCTTTAACTCGGTTCTTGTAAATGATGCTGTGGAGCACGTGCAGAACAATTCAGTGCAACTTGGGAGTTTTTGTTCCATAAAAACTGTCACTTTAATCGGCTTTATTAGCAAATTTGGGAGTAAACGCAGAAGGATTTACAGTTCCTGCATCGTCTGGTCAGACAAGCTAAAGCTAACTGAATCAACAGCAGGCTATTTTCTTTATTTTAAATATTATAATCTTATAGTCTTTGTATTTTATCATGGACAAAGTTTCTAAGCATCGTGTCTTCAGAAAAAACATCAGCTGTGGAGGTGAGATGCTAATGATAAATGCTAGCATTTTTCTGATGTTAGCATTTGCCTCAGATTCGACATTTATTTTGGATATTTTTCTTCCATTTATAGTTAAAGCAACATAAACCTCCGACACTGCCTCAGATGTATGCATTAGCATCATCAGTTTTAATGCTAATCAGTTCAAGTGTCAAAGCAGAGTGGAGATGCTAACGTTAAATGCTAACCTGTGAAAAGCTGCTACTGCCACAGATTCTACATTTATTTTGATATCCGGATCCTTTTCTTCTGTTTTAAAGCAACATTCAGGTCCTAGCATAGTCTGCTTTCATGCTAATACTCATCAACAAATGTGGGACTGAGATGCTAATGTAAAATGCTAATGTTAGCATTTTCCATTAGCCTCAGATTCTACATTTATTTTGGATATTTTTCTTCCATTTATAGTCAAAGCAACATAAACCCCCCGACAGTGCCTCAGACTTAGGCATTAGCATCATCAGTTTTAATGCTAATCAATTAAAGTGTCAAAGCAGAGTGGAGATGCTAATGTAAAATGCTAACCTGTAGAAACCTGCCATCGTCACAGAGGCTAGCTACATATATTTTGATGCTGTGATAGTTTTATATTATTTTTAGGTTCACAATAACATAATCTGTTTAAATGCTAAGTGGATTTAATGCATGCTAACAAGAGTCTTAAAAAAGTCAAAGCGGAGTCGAGATGCTAATATGAAATGCTAACCTGTAGAAACCGCTACTGCCACAGACATTCTGCACAAAAAATCCAAACTGAGATGCTAATATGTAGAACAGGATTATTGTTACGCTATCAGCTACAATTTTATGATAATAAAATATTTTTTTTTTAATCTTCTGCTTTGTTTTAAATCCAGGTGTAGCGCCAACAGTTGTGAAACTCGTTTTACTTTGTGAGTCACCAAGATATGTGAAAGAGGCCTTCAGAAGATGAGCTCGTGCTCCGTGTCACCTCATAGTAATTATGTGTCTCGTATTGATTAACATAAACCCTTAACCCAGCCGGAATGAACGATGTCGGCATCTCTGGTTAGAGGTTTTAAGCTGCGTGGAGCCGTTTAGCGCTGCAAAGCTACAAACAATGCAGCCGGCTGTGTCAGTGGCAGAACAAAGCTAAGGCGAGTTAGCGGCGCTAGCTCATTAGCTGCGGGCTTAGCGGGGGCTTTGTGCGGTGGAGGGGGAACATGGCGATAAATCCCGGTTTAGGTGGGAGCCGTGGCACCTCCCTGTGTCAGCTTACACCTCCTCTATCTGCAACAATGCTCAGCCCATTAACGGTGACAGCAGCTCTTCAGCAGCACATGCTGCAGCTCAGGACGCTTTTACTTCAAGTGTTGGGAACCGTCCTGGTACCGACCGGACCACAAAACCTGGCTCATAGTCTGGGCTGCTTCTTGTAAATTGAGGCCATATTCTGGAGGGTTTAGGCTGTAATTTGTGTCGGAAATCATGAATCTCACCTTAATTAACCATTAAAAGCACATGATTGGACGCAGCGTGACCCACATTTACAGAAGATACCGTTAACTCCAAAAACCTCCTCATTACTGCCCGAGACTGACGACAATTTTAGGTTCTTATAAATAATTTCATGGATTGCTGTGATAATCAATAAACTAATTGCCCCTCAGTAGCGCTCCTCACTGCTGCAGAACTTGTTTGAGAAAAACCACGTTTTTAAGTTTTCATGAGTATTGAAGGACTTCGGTGACGGCTGTCGGTACGTTAAGTGGCTCGTAGCAAACAGGAGGTGCTGAGAGGGAATTCGGCACATTTAGTTCTCAGAAATATTCACAAATATGAGCTGAAAATGAGATCCAGACAAGTTCTGCAGTCATAAGGAAGAACCAGTTTTTTTTTTATCATGTTTGTTTTGGAAAACTGAGAAAGCCGAATCCGCCATTAGCGCCCCCTGTTTGCTGTGCATCCTCTGATTTACTGACATTTACCCGTAAATTACGCTGACCGTGAAGAAAACTTTAAATCGGGATTATTCTCAGGCAAGTTCTGCAGCAATGTAAGAGTGTTCTAGTGAGCTGCTGCCTACCAATAATGACGCCTTAAAGTTTTCTTGAGTGTGACAATAAATAAGAAGGAGGTCATATAATGGCTAATTTAGCGTATTTAATGTCCTGAATGTAAACAAATCAAACTGGGCTTGTAGCCAACAGTGATGCTCCTCACGGCTGCAGAACTTGCTTTAGAAACATCCAGGTTTTAGGTTTTCTTCGGTGTCAGAGTTATTTGTGGGTAGCTATCGGTGCAGCAGTGAGCACAAAGCAAACGGGGGACGCTAGCAGTGAATTCGGCTCCCAAAATTTACACAAATGAAGGAGTTAAGGAGTCATAAAGAGCGTTCATAGGTTGGCAGCAGCAGCAGCAGCAGCAGCAGCACACTTTGGTTCCTTGATTCAAACGGAGCCACAGTGATGTTGGAGACGCTCTCCTCCGTCCTGTTTTCCTCTCATCCTCCTCACCTCCATCCTCGGCTGCCTCCTAATTAGTCTTACCAACCCTCTAAGCTCTTAATCTCCCCCTCGCTCTGCCTCCATCCCCCCTCTGTTTTTCCTCCTCATCCCTCCATCCTCCCTCCCTCCGTCCAGAAATACATCCGCCAGCTCTGCAGCCTGTTGCATTCCCTTATCCGTCCATCTTTCCTCCCATCATGTATTTTCCCGTCAGATTTCTCCCCCCCTGAGCTCGCCCTCCCTCGGCCTCACCTCAGCTCGCCTCCTCTAACAGCAGCAGATTATCGTCTTTGTGCCGCCCAGCTAAGCCTCCGTTTCCACCGCACGCCGCCGCCGCCTTTTTGTTTCTTCTTCTCCTTTTGTTTCTTCATACGTTCATTTTTTCTTGCTCATGTTTCACTGCGACATAAAGTCCTGCAGCTCTGTGGAAACAGAACAACATGAAGAAGGAGCTCTTTGACACATGAATGGAATAAAAAAAGCTGAATTTCTTTTATTATTTATGTCACACAGATTCAAAAAGTTGGAATCCACGTGTCCACCGTTTTCTAAATGCCCCAAGTGTCACCAACACTGGGGGAGAAATGGTAGCTCTGATGGTTGTTGGAGTGTCTTCATGGATGCGACTAATTTTGCAGAATTTTATTTATTTATTTGGTTAAAATCAACAGCTTGTAATTAGCTTTTGATTGTTAAACACTGCCTGCAGTTCAACCGAATATTTGCTGAATTTTTACACGGTGCCTGTTGGTCGCAGCCGAGTCGCCGAAGGCTTCATGGATCCGGCAGAGAGGGCAGAATTTTTAGTTTTTTACTAAATCCAGTTTGAGTGAACCGTTTATTTTTTGGCTAATTTTAAACTTAGACATAGAGAAAAGGGGTTTTGATCAAATAAAAATCACACCTTTTGGCCCGAGACGCTTCCTTCTGCTTGTCTTAAACGCTGCCTGAGCTTTTACCACGTCACCCTTTGTTCCTGCTGAGTCAAGCACGCAGAACTTGTGGAGGTTTTGTTAGAACCTGGTTGGAGTTAATGGTATATTTTGGTGACTCTTTAAACGAGACAGAGAATAAAGTGATTGTGATGAACTGTTGTGATTTTAAGCTCTCGTTCTCCACTCTGCTCTGTGTAAAACAAAAATTTGCAGATTTTTTACTAAATGCCTGCTGGTTGTAGCCGGGCCAATGAAGGCTTCATGGATCCGGCAGAAAGAGCAGAATTTTTTGTTTTTTACTAAATCCAGTTTGAGTGAACCGTTTATTTTCTGGCTAATTTTAAAACTAAGACATTAACAGAGAGTGTTGGAAGAATATAAACACTGCCTGAAGTTCAGCCGAGAAGTCGCAGATTTTTTACTAAATGACTGTCGGTCGCAGTGGAGACAACGAAGGCTCACCGGTTGTGTCGAGATGTGTGGAATTTTATTGTTTTTACAAAATCGAGTTAATATGAACACTTAATTTTATTTTCATTTTTTTTAGGTAATTTTGATGAAATCTCCTGAACACAGATGAGTAGTTCGAGGACTGTGGGAAAATTGAAAACCCGATGATTCTTTGTGTTTCTTGCTTTGGTAAATGGTGTCTTTTTGGTGATTATTTAAACACTTCAGAGTGTGGTAAATCTGGTCAGTCGTCCTGAAATAGTTAATAAACGGTGCTAAACTCAGTCTAGAATGAGTCCTGTCCCCTCCGTAGAGGCTAAATCGCTCCTGAATGCGGCACCGCGGCGGCTGGAAACAGGAGCGTCTCCTCGTTATCTGCCGCTGGCCTACATTCTGCAGATACCTGGTATCTGTGTTTCCCATGATGCAGCGCTCCGGGTCCAGGTTGTGTTATCAGCCGACGCTGATTGTATCATCACGTTGACCTGTGTACTTTCAGACCCGCTTTGTGCGTAACGCTGGACCTGAACCGGCCCGAGTCCGCCCGAGTCGTCGTCTTCGTTTATCGATGTTTACGACAAACACAATGTGTGTCCATGTGAACTTTGTGGGCAAATGTTTGGGATGTTTTTTTTTTGTTTGTTTTGTCGTAAATGTTTGTTTTTCTTGTGCAAACGTTTGTGTTTTTGTGGACTGATGCGGTTGTTGTTTGTGTATTTGTGAGTCTGTTCTTGTTTGTTTTGTGAACGTGTTCCTTGTTTGTGTTTACTTGTTTGCTCGTTTCATATAAACACATTTGTTTTGTTTTGTGTTTTCTTTGTTGTCTTGTTGTTCAGTCTGTGTGTGAATTTGCTGCAACAGTGTTTGTTGTTGTGTATGTTTTTGTTTATGTTGTTGTTGTTTTGTTTAGTTGTGGGTAAATGTGTTTCATTTGTTGTTTGTGAGTGTTTGTGTCAGTTTGTTCTTTAAATCAGTGAATGTGTATTTTGTGACCGTTTCTTGTGTAACAGCGTCTGTTTGTTTGTTTGTTTGTTGTTGTTGTTGTTGTTGTTGTTGTTGTTGTTTACACCTGTGTGTGTGTGTGTGTTACTGACTGTCTCTCTGTGCTCTCCCCCCTGCAGTGTGAGCAGTGGTTGCAGACACACACACAACAAACCCCGCCCCCTCCCATCCGCCCCGAGACTCGAGCCGATCGATCGATCGTTGCTTTCCGATCAGGACGGTAAATATGCTCCTCCTCCTCCTCCTCCTCCTCCTCCTCCTCCTCCTCCTTCATCCCTCCGCCTCCTCCTGTCTCTCCTCCTCATCCTCCTCATTCCTCCTTGAACATTTCCGCCCGCCTCCCGAGTCGGAGTCGCGCCTGCATCACCTTCCTGGCTCCGCCTCCTCTGTCATGTGACCACCTGTGCGCTCGCTGCCCGTCTCTTGGAGTTTGGTTGCCGTCGGGTGTTTGCTGTTTCTCACTTTTGGCTCTGTCTACTTCCTGAAGCTGCCCTCTGAAGCTCCTCCTCCTCGCTCCCTGCAGTCCGTCTCCTCTGTTCTTCGAGCCTCCTCTGCTTCAGCTTGCATGGCGTCTGGTCGTCTTCGGCTCGGCAGCTTCGTCTGTCCGACCTGTTTGAAGGATGTTGTAGCTGCGGGGTTGAGACATGGATCAGCCTGAGCGGCCGTTTCACGCAAAGTTTAGTTTATAAAGTTTAGTTTAACCGTCTGGACCCCGACGGGCAGTTTGTTCGTGTCACTTGTTGTGCAGAAGATTGGATTTTTAGTGTTTAGTAATTGAGTTTAATTTAGTTTTTACGTTGGTGTTAGTAGCTGACGGAGCGAGCTAGCATCCTTTCATGTCCAATAAATGCTAAATATTAGCTCGTATTATTAAATGCTTGGTGGAAAAAACAGCACAACAGTAGCTTAGCATTCCTCTAACCAGCTGCTTTTATGTTATTTGTACCGCAAAATTGGGTAGAGATGCTATGCTAGGCTAGCTCCCAGACTGTAGCAAGTAGTAAGGCTCTCCGCCTTTGTGGGGCTGTAAATGATGCTAGCTCAGTGTGCTAACACTCTTTAGCTTATGGGTGTAGCATTAAGAAAATTAATGGAGAAGATAAGCTTTTAGTTTGTTATTGAGTTTAATTTAGTTTTTATGCTTTAGTTGGTTTTAGTAGCCGACGCAGTGAACTAGCATCCTTTCATGTTCATATATATGCTGCTAGCAAACACTTAATATGGTCCTGTATGATGAGACTCTCTGCCTTTGTGGGGCTGTAAATGATGCTAGCTCAGTGTGCTAACGCTCTTTAGCTTGTGGGTGTAGCAGTTTGTGGTGAAGCAGCAGGAAAACTAGTTTTTTATTAGCTGAGTTTAATTTAGTTTTCATGCTTACGTTGGTGTTAGTAGCTGACATAGCGAACTAGCATCCTTTCATGTTCATATATAGACTGTTAACAAATGCTAAATATGGTCCTGTATGATGAGTATGAAATGCTTGGTCTAAAAATTAGCTCAGGAGTGGCTTAGCATTCCGCTAGCCAGTTACTTATTGTGTCCTTTTGTGTTATTTTAAGTTTTTAGCACGAGAGAGAAAGGAATAGAGATGCTAAGCTAGGCTAGCTCTCAGGCTGTACTAAGGCTCTTTGCCGTTGTGGGGCTGTAAATGATGCTAGCTCAGTGTGCTAACGGCCTTTAGCTTTTTGGTGTTTGTTAAGTGAGTTTGAGTTAATATGCTGTGCTAAGTAGCTAACTAGCATCCTTTCATATACATATAGATATTGCTAACGAGCACCATGTGATGATTATGAAGTACCTGGTTCAAAATGTAGCACACGAGTAGCTTAGCATTCCACTGGCCAGTTGCTTTTCAGTTATGTGGACTTTGTAGCATTACATAAATAAGTAGAGATGCTAAGCTAGGCTAGGCTAGCTCCCAGGCTGTAGTAAGGCTCTCTGCCACTGTGGGGCTTTAAATGATGCAGTAAATAAATATTTATTATACATGAGCACAAGAAAATAGCAGAAGGTTACAATCTGCACTGATTAAAAAAAAAAACACACAAAACAAATAAATGCAAAAAAAATTAAAACTTTTGAAACGTACTTTACCACAAAGTCGCTTCAATTTTCAGCCATAAAAACAACAAACATTATCTTATTTATTCTTCTAAAAGTCTTAAAGCTGATGAAAGGTGTTTTTTTTTGCTGTTTAAATCGTACTGATCATAAAACTCAAAGATGCTAAAGTTTGTTTTTTACAGGATGCACATGAACGCATCGGCTGCATGTTTTGGGTTTTTGATGCTCGCAGCAGATTTTCATGCAGAACTTTGTGTTTGGTAAGATGGGCGGTTCACACACACACACACACACACATTCATCCTGTGTGTGTGTGTGTGTGTGAGTGTAGGAATCTGCGTGCTGATTGGCCGAGAGCCGGCAGACATTTTCCACAGTGGGGCTGCTCTCCGATTGGCTGAGACGCTCCCCTCCCCCCGCTCTGGTATGTTGTACAGTGGAGCGATGATATCTCGACACTTTATCGCGGCGGGTCTAAACTCCACACAAACACAACCAACGGCGGTCAATGTGTAACCGAGGAAACGCAGCGAGGTGATGCAAGACGGCAGGAGGAGGAGGAGGAGGAGGAGGAGGAGAGAGGATGAAGAGCGGGAGGTAGAAACAGTTTGGAGAAAAAGATGGAGGAGGAAAAAAAGGGAGGGAAGGAGGAAAAGATGGAGAGGGTGGTTAAAAGTATGTGGACGGCAAAAGTAAATGAAACGGACAGAAAGTACAGAGGAGGAGAGAAGCAGTAGTGGCCAAAAGTATGTGGACGCCCCGTCACAACTCAGACAGAAGCTAATCATGAAAACCAGCTGATTAACGACAGGAGAGGAGGAGCAGGAGGAGGACTTCACCAGAAGTGTGCAGACATCCTGTTCCTACGTAGATGTTTTAACAACAACTAATATCCCAAAACACAGAAACAACATTCTTTATTTTGCCGTATGAGGAAAATGTCTTCTCAAGATGTTGATGGAAACGAGATATGAGCAAAAGTATGCGGACGCTCGTGGCATGACGGAAACAAAAGATTACTTTTTAAAAAACAGGCAGTCAACAACAACAACAACAACAACAAAGCTACAGGAGAGGAGAGGTGGGCCGTGTGGCCAAAAGTATGTGGACACCCCATCCACAACTAAAGAACTAAAAACACATGAAAACTAACTAACAGATTCATTTCCAAGTAGCCGGGAGAAAGAAATGGACGGAAACGAGATCCGAGCTAAAGTATGTGGACGCCCCGGCTGTCGCGTAGTCAGTGGTGTTTATGAACATGCACCAAAGCTCACTTCAGGATGGATTTTTAAAATAAAAAATGCATGAAAACACACTAAATTGGGTATTTGTACGTATGAAGAACGTGTGTGTTTGTTAAGCAGCTAATTAACAACAACAGGAGAGCAAGAAGTGAACCAGACGCCTGTACGGCTGAATTAAACGGACGCCTCGCTACACGTCTGTTTGTTAAAACTAAGAAATCGATCCCGTAAAGACGTGAATGCTGCTGAAGTAAAACCCGGTCATCAGCAGTGATCCTGCGGTCGGAGCTGCTCGTCGGGACGTTGGTGAATGAAGATGATGGAAACAAACCACGAATCAGCAATAATTCACAAAAACAGTAAGTTAGCAGAAGTATGTGGACGTCCATGTTGATAAAATGGTCAAAATGTGAGTTTTTGCACTGGAGAGCAGCCCAAACACAAACTCTTGTCGCTGACTTTCGGTGTGTTTGTGCACAAAACAAGCAGCAGAGAAGTGATCCTCCTGCACAATCCTCATCACACGTCCCCGCAGCGTCCACATACTTCTGGCCGCTGGGCGAGCAGACACTCTGCAGCGGGATGTTTAGTTTCGTAAGTGCGTGCTAACAAGTTTGGGCAAAGTCCTGCTGCGAGGAAGCAGCGACGTCAGGGCTGGAGCGGCGGTGGAGGATGGGTAATGGCAGCCCAGTGCTAGATGGTGGTTTGGGTGGGTGAGGAGGCGGGGGTGGAGGGGGGAGGGTCCATCAATCTCTCTCGCACATGGGGAAGCAGCGAAGCACTCTCTGGTGACTCTCGTGAGCTTCCTGTTGTGGTCGAGAGACTGCGAGGCAGGCTGAGATAAAGAGAGAGAGATTCTTTCAGTTTCTGCTGCAGCAGCGTGAAGCTGTTCAGCGCCGGCATCACTTCACTCCGTCCCGACGGCGGCGGCGGCGGCGGAAACTATCCCGGCTCTCCAACATGTTTTCTGCAGCTTTCTGTTTCTGTCACATGTGTGCAAAAACATCATGAGGTGCTAATTTCAGCGTTTAAAACACAACGTCGGCCATCTTTGCTTTACTCTGCAAGCTGGAGGTTAACACGGCGAAGCAAAGTGTAGGTTCCACCGTCATCAAAGTACTGCATGAAGGAATGTATAGAAACAAAATATATAGAAAACAATAAAAATACAGAATCCCCACAGTTATATAAATATGTTACAAAATAAATCCGTGCTGCTGATGTTGAACAGCATTTACACACTTATAATGATGTATTTAGAGGAACAAAAAGCAGAAAACAAAAGACCTGTATAAAGAAAACTATATAAACATAAAACATATATATATATAGTACAACAACAAAAAGCTAAACATTATATAAATACATTACAAAATAAGGAATAAATATTTTTAGCACCCAAGGTTATTTTCCGTAGCATGCACACCTGATTAAAGAATTTGTTTTTCAGACGGATTTAACATATTTTTTAACATCTAGAAAAACATTGACA
>NW_007578329.1:413960-423913 GCF_000690725.1 Stegastes partitus
GTTAGCTTGTCAGTTGCACAAAGATAGCTTTTGTTGGCTAATAAGATTGAGATGCTAACAGTCTAGTGTGATCCTGTTTTACATCAGAAGCACAAAGTTTGCTAATCAAGCTTTATGTTCTAAAAAGTAATTAGTTAGCTAACCAGTATTGTGTTAGCAGCAAAATCAATTACTAAACTGTTGAGCTAATTAGCCTCAGTTGCCAACATCAGCTTGTCAGTTGAACAAAGATAGCTTATGTTGGCTAATAAGACTGACATGCTAGCTGTCTAATGTGATCCTGTTTTATATCAGACACACAAAGTTTGCTAATTTGGCTTCATGTTCTAAAAACTAAAAATACAATTTCACAAGTTTGATTACTAGTATTTTATTAGCTAGCAAAATCAAACGCTAGACTGTTGAGCTGATTAGCTTCAGTTGCTACCAACAGCTTGTCAGTTAAACAAAGGAGGCTAATGAGACTGAGATGCTAGCGGTCTAATGTGATTCTGTTTTACGTGACAAGTACAAAGTTTGTTAAATCAGCAGCAGCAGGTAAGATTCAAAATGAATCCTGTGCAGTGAACAGCTCGTAAATAGTCAGTTTTCAGTTGGTTGATGTCAGATGTAAGAGCTAGCAAGCCTCATTAGCTTCAGATGTGTGTTGCTGAAGAAAGTGAGTTTATTTAAGGCTCAATCTCAACCTGCTTCAACAAGCGGGCTTCCAGTGACCCGGTTTTACTTTCATATTGTTCTGAAGGTTGTGTGATAAACGTAGCGGCGGATGAATGTTTGCAGGAATGTTTATGAGCGCCGCGCTGCCATTTTGAGCGAGATAAAGAGAGAATGATAGATGGGTGGATGAAGGGAGAGCGACGGTTAGGAGGAGGTAATAAATAGCCAACATATGGTGAGTGGATCTGTCCTCCCCCACCATCTCCCCCATACATCCCTCCATCCTGGCCTCTAAACACAGACTGTTAGCCGACACCGGGCGCGACGCACCGATACAAATATCCCAGCGCACGAAAAGAGGCTCATATAATTATAAATGGAGGAGATGTAAGCAGAAAGAGTCCAGTCCTGAGGTGCTGTTTGCTTTCTGCAGCAGGTGTCACTTTTGCCAGTTTGCCTCTGAGTTTGTGGGCCTGCGAGTGATGCTAGCTCGGTGTGCTAACGCTCTTTAGCTCGCGTGTTGTGGCAATGCAGAGTTTAGGCACAGCAGCAGGGAACACGCATGTAGAAAATACAATCATTGGGGTTTATTGTTTGGATTGAATTTGGTTCTTATGCTTAAATTGGTGTTAGTAGCTGACGTAGCGAACTAGCATCCTTTCACTGCTAACAAATGCTAAATATGGGCATGTATGATGAGTATTAAATGCCTGATCCAAAAAATAGCACAACAGTAGCTTAGCACTCCATTAATCAGTTGTTTATTGTGTCGTTTTACGTTGCTTGAGCTTTGTGGCACCGCCAAGTTGAGTACAGATGCTATGCTAGGCTAGCTCCCTGGCTGTAATAAGTAGTAAGGCTCTCTGCCTTTGTGGGGCTGTAAATGATGCTAGCTCAGTGTGCTAACGCTCTTTAGCTTGTGGGTGTAGCAGTTTGTGGTGCATCAGCAGGAAAAATTAATGCAGACGATATGATTTTTGGTGTTTATTAAATGAGTTTAATTTAGTTTTTATGCTTACCTTGGTTTTAGTAGCTGACGTAGCGAGCTAGCATTCGTTCATGTTCGTATGCTAACAAATGCTTCATATGGTCCTGTATGATGAGTGCTTGGTTTAAAAAACAGCTCAGGATTAGCTTCCTGTAAGCAGTAACTTATTGTGTCCTATGTGTTATTTGAACTTTTACTAGAGAAAGGAGCAGAGATGCTAAGCTAGGCTAGCTCCCTGGCTGTAGTCAGGCTCTCTGCCTTTGTGGGGCTGAAATGACGGAGAGGATTTATGGGGTTTAGGTGACAGGAAGCTTCTGCCTCCGTCCCTCCGTCCGTCCATCCCTCCGTCCGTCCGTCCCTCCGTCCCTCCGTCCATCCCTCCATCCCTCCGTCCCTCCATCCCCCTCCGTCCTGCCCGGCATGAGCGTCTGTCACGGGGTTACGTCTCCACACAGGTGCTGCTCAGCAGGAGGTCGTGACCTCAGTCTGACCTGAAACACAGAAATCAGACGAGAAACTGAGCCGAATGTAGAAGGTTTGTGCAAAATATAGCACATGTTCCAACGTGGAACTGGACCAGGCAGGTAGAAGAGTTTTCAAAATAAAAGACACCAGTAGCAACGAGGCCAGAAAGTCACGATGTCAACAGTAAATAACAACAAATAAAATAAATCCAGTCCTATCAGGAGGGGCTTTAAAAAGAGGCAACACTAAAGTACACTCTGTAGATTAGTCCTGAGACAATAAACTCATCCATAGATCAAAAAATAATCAGTTTGTTCACTGATGAGTCACTTTAATTTGTTTTTAAGCCTTTTAATGCTGAATATTTGCAGAATTTAACGTCTCAGAAAAGAGCTGATCGGCTGCTCTCACTAAACCAAAGATCTTCTGCTTTACTTTGACACTAATTTTCTGCGTTTGCCAACTTTTTAAATCACTGTTTTCTTTGTGGAAAGACACTGTGAGTCGGCGTTCGGCCGCGTGTTTTCAGGAAAATGTGAAAAAAAAAAAACGTCATTGAAACGGGATAAAAGCTCGAAGCAGCTGCCGGCTCTGATACAGAAATACTGTTTGAGTCTCCGACTGTTGAACACAGATAAATTCTGCAGCGACAAACTTTAACCCGCAAAGCCGAGGTGAGGCGTCAAGGTCTAACACACACACACACACACACACACACACACACACACACACACATTCGTCCATTTACTCTGAAGCTCCCACATGGCGACCTTTACTTTTTTTTTCCAGCTTTTGCATGGATGTGCAAGAATGTCAGCGCTATGTGTGCGTCTTTGTGTGTGTGTGTGTGTGTGTGTGTGTGTGTTGTGAGTCAGGAGGGCGTGTCGGCGTGTGCCAGAGTGATGGCCGGGAACAGATGTAGTAACATCACACAGTCACAGTGTGCTCATCCAAACTTAATGCGACCTGTGTTTTGTTCTCACCAAACTCCATTCATATTTTAATCGTTTTTAGGCTTTCTTTCTTGCTTCTGCTGTTTTGTTGTTTTGCTCTCACCAAACTTAGTTGACAGTTTTGACGTTTTTTGGACTTTCTCTCTGGCTTCGGGTGTTTTTTTGTTCTCATCAAACTCAGTTAACATTTTGTTTTTTTGTTTTTTAGACTTTCTCTGAAGCTTCTGTTGTTTTTTTACTCTCACCAAACTCCATTGACATTTTTACCGTTTTTAGGCTTTCTCTCTGCCCTCTGTTGTTTTTTACTCTCACCGAACTCAGTCAACATTTTAGACATTTCAAACTTTTGCTCTGACTTCCTAGTTGTTACGCCGAACGATTAGCTTAAATCGCATCGCAGCGCACTCTAAAATAAACTCGTAGAGACGTGACGACAGCACAGCGGACATGAATCCCAGAGGAGGTTCGGACTCGGTGCAGGTCGTTGGCTTGTCGTCCAACACGTAATAGCGCCACCTCTCTTTCGTGGGATTGATTTTTCTTCCTCTCCGTGGGTTCATCCCTCCGTCTCCTCTCCATCCTTCCTCCTCCTCCTCCTCCTCCTCCTCTCTCCTCTCGCTGCCATCTGTCGCCATTCGTTTCTGCAGGCTGTAAAAAGTGCTGGCCGAGCACTCCGTCGGCCAATCACAGCGTCCGACGGAGTGTGTGTCTGCTCGTGTGTGTGTGTGTGTGTGTGTGTGTGTGTGTGTGTGTGTGTGTGTGTGTGTGTGCATGCACCTGCTGCAGCCCTGTAACAGTTTGTCATGTAAGAGCAGCGATACACTCAGAGGTCAGTGGAAACACAACACAACACTCGCTGCCAGTTGTCGGCAGTCACTCGCGGCGCGGCGCTCATCCTTCACTTCGCTTTTCTTCTTCTGCTGTTTTCTCCGACACGTGACCTCCGGCAGCCGATAAGTCCGAGCGTCACGTGTCGCTTCCAGTTTGAAGTTGAGGCACAAAAGCACATCAAGTCCACTTTTATTGGAAATAAAACATACCTAGTGTCGTGCTCACTTCACATTTTTATTGTTTTTAGATTCTGGTTTCCTTCCTGTGTTGTTCTCAACAAGCTCCACTGACATGTCGAAGCTTTCTCAGCAGTTGTTTTCAGATTTCCATCGTTTTTATTTTTCCTCTTTGGCGTGTCCCGTTTCTTCGTCCCACCAAAGTCCATGGACATTTTTAGCATTTTTAGGCTTTCTTTGTAACGTCTCTCGTAACTTCCTTATTGACTTTTTTGTCAATTTTAGACTTTAGTTCTCACCAAACTCTCTTCAGATTTCCATCGTTTTTATTCTTTCTCGTTTCTTCGTCCCACCAAACTACATGGACATTTTTGTCGTTTTTCGTCTTTCTTCATAATTTTTTTTCTGGTTTCTTTGCCTTTTTTATTTGTATTTTTTATAGTTTTTTTTGTGTGTGTGTGTGTATTCTCACCATAATCCACTGACACTTTCTGTGTTTTTAGACGTTTTGGGTGTTTTTAGATTTTCAGACTTTCGCTCCGGCGTCTCTTCTTTGTTTCCACCAAACTCTATTGATGTCTTTGTCATTTTTAGCCTTTTCCTCTCTGGCTTCTCCTGTTCTTCTACCCAACAAACCTCATCACATCTTCGTCATTTGTTTAGACTTTCACAGCAGCTTCTCCTGTTTGTCACCAAACTCCAGTGACGTTTCCGTCATTTTTAGTTCTTGCCCAGTCGTCACCTGTTTGCTTTTTGTTCTTAGATATTTGAATTGTTTTCAGACGTTCTAGTTGGTTCTCTGCTCTGTTCACACTCCTACCGCCGTCGTCGTTCTCTTTGGATCCTCCTGTTTTTTCTTCTCTTCAGATTTCCATCGTTTTTATTCTTTCTCGTTTCTTCGTCTCACCAAACTCCACGGACATTTTTAGGCTTTCTTTGTGGCGTCTCTCGTAACTTCTTCGTTGACAGTTTTGTTATTTTTAGGCTTTGGCTGCTACGAGTTCTTTTTAATTTGTTCTGACCAAACTCCATTAACGTTTTGGTCATTTTGAAGCTTTCCCTCGTGATCCGGCCGTTTGTTGTTCTCACCAGACTGCCATCAGCATTCTTCAGCGCTTTCTCTCTCTGTGTATGTTTGCTGCTTTTCCATCTTCCTCCTCTCTTGGTTTTTCTTTGAACGAGGAATGCGAAACACCCTCTAGCACACACTACAGAGCCTCTCTCTGAGCTGGAGGAGGAAGTGGCCGGTCTTCCTGTGGGGGCTGCCGAACGGGAAGCAGTAATTACCCCTCCTCTCTGAGAAAAGCCCCCCTCTCTCCTCCATCCTCCTCCGTCTTTGCCCTCCATCTCTCCCTCGCGAGGCTTCCTGGCCCCGGTGTAAAACAGGTGTGAGGGCTGTAAAAGCCCGGCGTTCGGTCCCCTCTGGTCCAGTCGGCGCTGAGCCAAAGCTGCTCTCGTTCGCTTATAGATCGAAGGTCGTCCTCTGCTGTCTCCCTTCATCCATGTTTCTACTGTGGAGATAAATCAGAGCCTCGGAGGGAAACACGAGCAGCAGCTGAGGATGCTGCGAACGCGCCGCTGTAGCGTTTGAAATATGCAGCCAGGGCTCGATCCTGTCAACAAACTCCTTCCTGTTTTTCCTTTTTAAGCGCTTCTGTGTGACTTTAAAAAATTGTGCATTTTCTCTCCGGTGAAACCAGACACTGCAGCGGCCAACGCTGCTGAGCTCCTGTGCTATTCTAATCTCAGGCAGCCTTCAACCTTCACACACCAGCCTCCACTGAAAAAACTCCTCGTTTAATGTGTCCTCATTTGACAGGGGAGAGTTAAACCCGCTAAAACAACCTGTAGGAGCTCCGCCGTGTCGCCCCGTTGCACCACATGCACTGTGCAAACATCCCGATTCAGAGTTTTCTGATGTCAGGTCCTGCTCGCTGAAACATTTCTCAGCTTTACTTCCCTCTGTGTTCGCGCTTCATGTCAGCTGATGTGCTGAGAAACTGTCAGACTCTTCAATGGAGTTTGCAGATTTACAGAAAGGCCGTGTTCGTTTGTATTTCAGCAGTCATGGAAAACTCCACAGAGGAGCTGCAAGAAGGGGGAGGAGCCAACGCTGCGATAAAAGACGAGGAGGCGGAGCTGACGGAGGAGAAAACGCACAATAACCTCAAAGGTACGCACCAAACTCCATTCAAAGTTAGACGAGTTTCAGCCCGAGAGGACGTTAACCAGAACCTCCTCCTCCTCAGGAGCGATCAACGGAGTGATGGAGGCGGCGAACGGAGGAGAGAAGCTACAGAACGGAGACCGGGGAGGCGGCGGCGGCGGCGGAGGAGGAGGTGGAGGCATCATGGGAGCCGAAGGAGGAGGAGGAGACCTGTCCTCCATCAACGCCATGATGTCAGCGGTGATGTCAGCAGCAGGGACCATCAACGGCGGAGGGGATGCAGAAGGAGGCAGCGGAGTCACTTCGGCCAACTCCTCCGCCGGGCCCTCGCCGAGGTGACTGCAGGCCTTTAAAGGAGCATTCTGCTGTTTTTGTAAAATACTTTGAACTGATGTTCAAAATAACTCAAAATGAGACACAGAGACACAAAAATTACATTAAATAAGAAGTAATATGTAAAGAAGTTGTCATGCGACTGTCGGTCACAGCTGAGCCACTCGCGGCTTCACGGTTCCACCGAGGAGCTCCGAATTTTTAGTTTTTTACACAATCCGGTTTTGATAAATGGTGCAATTTTAAAACAAAACAAAAACACGGGATTCACAGGGTTGAAGTCAAGATTTATTTCTTGTTTTCATTCAGAAGCGGTGCATTCAGAGGCAGTCGGACAGCTGAGAGTCGAGTCAGCTGATAAAAGGGGAAAAAGAAACTGTTTTGAAAGTTAAATGGAGGACATAAAACATGCAAACTCAGTTGTTTCTGGAGTTAAAAAGCCGGAGCGTCCCTGAACGCACCAGCAGAGCGACGAGGAAACGTCTCGTCTCTGCTCTGGCTCTGATTATTTTTGCACTTTAACGACTCATTTGTGTGCCGTTAATATTAAATCTGTGTCGACAGTTCATAGGTTGTAGAGGCACTGACAGGATGAGAGAAGGATGAAGTTCAGTTTCAGATCAGTAGAAACAAGGAAGCTGCCTGAGAGTGATCACGTTCTGAAGTTCAGGATCACACGGATCCAGTGGGTTCAACAGGAAGCGCTAACTCGGCTACTTTTAGCGGCACCAGTTTAACAAAATGTGGAGGAACTGTTCAGATTTAGATCCAGCAGCAGGACAAGTCCACCGGAGGAGAGAGTTTAACCAGATAAGGCGACTCAATGCTCTTTGTTCTTCTCCCCTTGCAGCCCTTCACCCAGCAAGTCGCTCACGGCGGCCATGCGAGCCCCACCGAGCCGCAACGCCCGCCGCAACCAGGTACGCAACGCAACGCAACGCAACGCAGCGCAACGCAACGCAACGCAACGCAACGCAGCATTCACTGTGTTACAGCAGTTGGTTTGTCTCCTCTCCTTGTTTCCTTTCCTCATCTTGTTTCCTCGTTTCCTCTCCTTATCCCCTCTCTGCATCTTCTCCCCTCGTCTCCTTTCCGTCTCTCCTCTCCTCGTTTCCTTCTTCTCGACTCGTCTCCTTCTCCTCATCTCCTATTCTTGTCTCCTCTCCTCTTCTCCTTTCCTTCTCTCGCCTTCCTCATCTCCTTCTTTGCGTCTCATCTCCTTGTTTCCTCTGCTCGTCTCCTCTACTCATCTCCTTCTTCTCATTTCCTCTCCTCATCATATTTCCTCCTCCTCTCCTCTCCTCTCCTCTCCTCTCCTCTCCTCTCCTCCATGTTTCCTCCCCGTCGCTCTGCTACGTTTCCCATCCTGCATTGCGTCATTCCTCGCCGCGTCATCACTTCCTGTGTCTCAAACAGGAAACGTGAAGTGCTGCGTGTGTGTGTTTGTGTGACCAGAAGAGCCGAGGTTGTGAGGACGTTCCTGCTGCGTTCCTCTACTGTGTTCTGGAGCGTCCGATAGCTGATCAATAACAAGCTGATCAATAACAAGCCGATCAGAGGGGCGATCGATCGTTGCTGTGCCGCAGCGAGCCACCAGGGGGCGATCCAGCTGCACTGCATCACATGAGTTGTTCATTATCGAGCATTTGTTTATAGGAAGGCCGAGCGGGTTCAGAATAAATGTGTTTATGTTTCGTCGCAGAAGATGAGTTCAAGGACCGTTGGAAAGTTGAACATCCGACGATTCTTTCTGTTTTTACCGTTCAGTTGAAAACACGGCTTGCCCTTCTCACCCACCTGCCGGGTCAGCGAGCTAACGTCCACCTGTGTGTGTTGTTTCTCTCACCAGGACACCAAAGACGACAGCTCGACTCACATCTGTCCGCTGTGTGACAAGAGCTGTCAAACGCAACACCAGCTGACCATGCACATCAGACAGGTACGTCCACGCCGCACTGAACACGCCACAACAAAATTAAAAAAGCACACCTGTGTGAGTGTCGTTGCTGAGCCGACCGGTGTGTCTCCGCAGCACAATGCCGACACCGGAGCCACCGACCACTCCTGCAGCATCTGCGGGAAGTGCCTGAGCTCGGCCTCGTCGCTCGACCGACACATGCTGGTGCACAGCGGAGAGAGGCCCTACAAGTGCAGCATCTGTGGCCAGACCTTCACCACCAACGGCAACATGCACAGGTACGCACACACACACACACACACACACGCACACACCGGCCAATCAGAAGAGACACACATTGTCCAATCAGGAGAGACACAAACATGCTGGCCAATCAAAAGCGAGACTCACTTCCTGCAGTTCAGCCGAAAATGCTCATAATTTTTGTCACGTGACCGTTGATCACAGCCGAGCAGGTTTCGGCTCCACAGCTGCATCAAGGAGGTCAGAATTTTTTGTTTCCGGCAGAATCTGGTGAGAGCAAAGCGTTTTCCAGATAACACAGTAATCAGTATTTAGTTGTTTTTTCCTTCAGAGGCAGAGAGTTGAATCTGCTGATAAACAAAAACATCTTTGTTAAAAAGTTGAATCGAGAACAGAAAAAATGAAAATGAGTTTTGTTTGTTTGTTTTTTTTTTTTTAATTAAAAATCCGAAAGTCAAGCCGTCCCTGAACGCACCAACAGAGCAAAAACGTGAATAAACGTGTAAATCTGCAGAGCAACACAAGAGATAAGCTGCTTGAGCGTTAACGCGTTTTAATGTTGCGTTCAGGACCGCAGCGATCCAGTGGGACGTCTCTGCACGCTGGTGGCTACAAACAGGAAGCGCTAATGGCTAATTCGGCTACTTTTAATGGCACCGGTAGACTAAATGTGGGCGGGGGGGTTAAACAGGAAGTGGGAAGACGGCTATAAACCAACAACGCACACACACACACACACACACACACACAATCTGAGCAACGCCCAGTCATTTATCAGCGACATCCAGCCTCCACCATGACAACAACCAACCGTCCCAGCACAGCGGTGGTCTGCTTCGTCTGTCTGTGGACATCAACATGAATTATCTCAGACTAGTTGAATGTAGTCATCAGGAACAAATCTGTGAAATTAGACGTTTCAGAGATCGACTGTCGGAGCGTCACTGATCAGAGTGTAAACAGAGCGACTGCTGTTTCTGAATGTTGTCCTACGAGCATCTTCATCGCTTTAGCAACGCAAAACTAGAGACGAACAGAACGACTACAAAAGGGCAAAAAGTGACCGCAAAAGACGCAAAACAACCACAAAGAGGCACGACGATAATACACAACAATACACAAAACATAAAATACACAAAACAGCTACAAGAAAAACACAAAATGTCTCCAAGTAGATGCAAAACAACAACAAAGAGACACAAAACAACAACAAAGAGACACA
>NW_007578329.1:425019-426698 GCF_000690725.1 Stegastes partitus
CCTTTCCTCCTCCTCACCTCCTCACCTTTTAACCTTTCCTCCTCTTCACCTCCTCCTCACCTCCTCCTCACCTTGTTACCTTTCCTCCTCTTCACCTCTTCACCTCCTCACCTCCTCACCTTGTTACCTTTCCTCCTCTTCAACTCCTCCTAACCTTGTTACCTTTCCTCCTCCTCACCTCCTCACCTTTAAACCTTTCCTCCTCACCTTGTTACCTTTCCTCCTCCTCACCTCCTCACCTTTAAACCTTTCCTCCTCACCTTGTTACCTTTCCTCCTCCTCACCTCCTCCTCATGTCCTCTCCTTTTTACCTTTTATTCTCCTCACGTCCTTCTCCTCACCTCCTCACCTTTTTAAATTGACTCCTCCTCGCATCACCTCCTCCTTACTTTACCTCCTAACAATCACTTCTTCACCTCACCTTCTCGTTAGCTCCTTTAAGTCACCTCCCAACCTCACCGCCTCATGTACCTTCCTCTGTGCTGCTCTCACCTTCTGGTCTCACCTCCTCCTCACTTCACCTCCTGACCTTAACTAATGACTCCTCACCTCCTTACTTCCTTACCTCACCTCCTTTTCACTCATCTTGCCCCGTTTTCTTCTCTCCTCCACTTGTTTCCTTTCCTTGTCTCCCCTCTTAGTCTCCCCTCCTAGCTTCCTCTCTTTGCCTCCTCTCATGGTTTCCTCTCCTACCTTCCTTCTCATTTTTTCTCTCCTAGACGCTTCTCCTAGTCTCCTCTCCTTGTCTCCTTTCCTAGTATCCTCTCCTTGTCTCCTTTCCTCTTTGATGCTCTGTAACCTGACACCTCTGCTGCTGCGTCATGTGACCTGGACGACCTTTGTAAATGGAGCGTTGTAGCCCCGCCCCCTCCTGCACACTCCCTCCTGATTGGCTGCGGCCAGAGTGACATCACTTCCTTCCCAGAATGCCCTGCGGTCCTAGGCGGTTTGTGAAACGGTTCTTCTGTTTTATCTGTTGCAGACACATGAAGATTCACGAGAAGGACCCGGCGAGCGGCCTGCTGCCCGTCAGCCCGCCGTCACCGACCAAACGCCGTCGCCCGTCGGTGAAGAGGAGGCCGGGCCCCGAGGAGGAGTCGGGCGAGGAGCCGCCCAGCAAGAAGGTAAGAGGAGGCGCCAGGTTAGCGGCGGTGGTGGCTGGTTAGCGGCGGCTGACGGATGCTAACGTTTTGCCGGTGCGTTCAGGTGGTGGAGGACGCGGCGGGCGAGGAGGCGGCGGCAGTCCGCGGGTCGGAGGAGGAGCTGCTGCCGTGTCCAATCTGCTTCAAGACCTGCAGCTCCAGACTGGATCTGGACGCTCACATGGACGCCCACCCCGACACGGCGCTCAGGTACGACCTCGGCCGCTGCACTCCCACAATCCCCTGCTGCAGTGGGAAGTAACTGAGTACTTTTACTCTGTTACTTTCTGCTGCTCTAAGCTCAACACGTGTCCACCGTGTGTTTACTTCCTGGTTACCTCCTGGTTCAGCAGTACAGAGGAGGGTCAGCTGACGGGGGAGGGAGGGGGAGGAGGGAGAAGGGGGGGGTGGTAATGAGTGACCTGAGGGCGATCGAGGCTCAGAGAGAGAGAGAGGAGTTAATAAGTGAGCGAGGAGGAGGATTTAGGACTCACTCCATTGGGCCCCGTCACCATGACGACGACCCCTCCCGCCCCT
>NW_007578329.1:430400-431663 GCF_000690725.1 Stegastes partitus
TAAAAGGTGGATTTTAAACCCGGCCGTTGGTCAACACAGATCAGTAAGCTCACTACCTGAACCCGAGTTCTGCTTCAGTTTAACCCATAAAACCAAACAGTCGGACTGAAAACTCGCCTCCAGCCTTTTGACGCCCGTTCAGGTGACTGTGGACGCGGTTCATCGACTCACCTGTCCGTCACGCTCACCTGTGATCTGCTTCATATGGAGTTTAACCAGAGTCTGCTGGGCGCTCAGAGTGACGCCTCCTCTCTCACAGTCCTATCTGTGAGTCCACACTGTCCAGCAGAGTCTAACCAGAGTGGGACGTCTGCTGGCTCAGCAGCCTCTGGTTAGCATGATGCTGGCTGTCTGTCTGTCTGTCTGTCTGTCTGTCTGTCTGTCTGTCCGTCCGTCCTTCTGTCTGCTGGTATGAGGCTCTGTGGGCAGCAGGAATGACTGGAGGCCGACAGACACACAACAGGCCGCTGGGTGTTTGTCTCTGATCCACTTCGACTTTCTCTGTTTAGTTTTGAGGAATTAACATAAAAACAACAACAAAACAAACAGACGCACAAGAAGACGGTGACAACAACTGAAAGCAAAACAGACACTCAGTGACTGTTTCCTCTTCTGTCCATGTTTGCTCTCCTTGTTTCTGTGTGTGTGTGTGTGTGTGTGTGTGTGTGTTGTGATACGTGGTCTCCAGCAGCTGTTTGTGTCTCTAACACACACACACACACACACACACACACACACACACAGGTTGGTCAGGATTGTGTGTCTGCTGACCGAGCACGTTTGCTGCCCTCCGATTGGTCGGCTCAGGGTTCACAGTGCAGTTTGAAGCGGCACACTCCGCTCTGCGATTGGCCGCCTCCCCTCCTGCGCTCTGATTGGTTGATGAGCGGCTTCCTGTCAGCTGCTCCCAGATCTGCTGACTGAGTATCAGGACCTCTTATGGTGTCCGAGCTGCTGCCTGACGGCTAAAATTAGGCCCTGAGGGGGGAGTCCTGCTGTCATCGCCTCCTCCTCACCTCCTCCTCACCTTGTTACCTTTCCTCCTCTTCACCTCCTCCTCACCTTGTTACCTTTCCTCCTCCTCACCTTTTAACCTTTCCTCCTCCTCACCTCCTCCTCACCTCCTCACCTTGTTACCTTTCCTCCTCCTCACCTCCTCACCTTTTAACCTTTCCTCCTCTTCACTTCCTCCTCACCTCCTCCTCACCTTGTTACCTTTCCTCCTCCTCACCTCCTCACCTTTTAACCTTTCCTCCTCTTCAC
>NW_007578329.1:433228-440118 GCF_000690725.1 Stegastes partitus
GAAGGAAAGGTGAAAGAAAAGTTAAAGGTGAGAAAGATGCAAAGACGGGAAGGAGAGAAGAAGACAAAAAGAAACTGGAAAATCACAAGAAAGAAAGATGGACAGGGAAGGAAGGAAGGAAGGACGGAAGGAAGGAAGGAAGGAAGGAAGGAAGGAAGGATTGAAGGAAGGAAGGAAGGAAGCGGGAAAGGGTATAAGGAAAGGAAAGAAGGAGGTCAGCAGGAGGCGTTGAGCTGCTTCTAAAGTAAAGAGAATATTTAGCTGTAAATCCACTAATCAGCCACAAAGAGGATCAACTGAGGATGAATCAATGAATGGATGATGAATGGATGAATGGATGAATGATGGATGGAAGAAAGATAGATGGACGATGAATGGATGATGAATGAATGACGGTTATATGATGGATGAATGGATGATGAATGGGTGAATTTTCACGACTGAATCGTCGGAAAGTTAAAAATCGGACTTATATTTTTTAAAATCTCTTCCTGGATCTGGTAAAAGGTGGAACTTTGGTTTTCCTTCACCAATAAGAATCCTTTGAAGCCGGCCGTTAGGTTTCGGGGCTGCGAGGGTTCAAGCGATGGCCATGTCCCGTCAGATCAGCTTCCTATTGACATCAGATCGGTTTTCTATCGCCTGACCGATCGATGGACCCGTGGAGGGGAGGAGGTTTGATGAGGAGCGTTCAGCCGGCGCTGCTGCTCCACATATGGTCCGGACCTCCCCCCAGAAATCCTCCGACAGCAGCGGATTAAAGCCCGATAAGAGTGTGTGACTGCAGCAGACTGCGAGCAGATGTCCTCTCAGCTCCGCTACCTGCAGCTCCGGCTCTGACAGGAAACGCTGCTTCAAACAAAAACACCCAGAACAACACCAGGAGCTTCAGCCAGACCCCCGAAAGAGACGAATACAGCGGGAATGAAGTCAAGCTAGCCCGGAAACCCAGCAGCAGCTCTGAAAGCCTCGTTATCTAGAACTAATCACCACCATTACATCGTTTATCAGAGCAAGAAATCATCGGGTTTTCAACTTTCCGACGGTCCTTGAACTAGTCATCTGTCAGGAAAAAATCTGCCAAATTAAAATTCACTTCCCTTCAAAAGAAAAAAAATCACCAAAAAGAAATCGTTTGCACTAATTAGATTCAGTAAAAAACAAAAAATTCTGTGTTTCCTCGTGCAACCGTGAAGTCGTCGATGACGTAACTGTGACCGACAGTCACACGACAAAAATTCAGAGTTTGCGGTTGAACTGCAGGCAGAGCAGAGAGGAGACCGGTGGGATTTTTATCTTATTTTAATCGAGCTGGGGAGGAGGGACAGAAAACGAGGTGAAAACTTCAATAAATATGTGAATAATTCTACATTTTTGTCATCCCTGCTGGTTTCTGTCGGTATTTTTGACGCGTTTTGTGCAGCGTGGAACCAATTAGTCGATTACAGTTCATTTTAAAAAGCAAAGATGTTGGATTAGGAGCCGAAAGGAGGTACTGTTGGCTCATAGTTGGTTCAAATAAAATGTTAGAAGCAAATAATTTGCACAGAAAATCTTCTTTTAAGCAAATGCAAAACGTATTTTTCTAAGTTTTTGGTATGTTTTTTTTAATAGATTATTTATTTTTTGCGACTCGCAGCAACATCTTTGTTCTGCTTTTTAGTAAATCGTTTTCATTGGGACTGAAAATGAGGCAAAATAGTTGATAAAGTAAAATAAAACAACTTTGTCATCGCCGCTGGGTCGGTCCGGAGTCTTTAGATGGAGAAATATTTTGATGATTGATTAGTTTTTTAGGGAAAAGAGCTAAAGACGGTTTGAAGTGCAGCTTTAAAGACGTTTTCTAAACTCCTCATCAACTGTAAACAGCAGATTAGTGATTAATTAAAGGAAATAATCAGTGGTGCGGTGGAGCAACATGACAAACACAGTTGTTTACTCTTTCCTCCAACGACATCAAACAAAGCGACAAAACAAACATCGGGTGTCCAGTCAGAACCGAGCTAACGGCAGAACAGAACCGTGACTCCAGAGAGGACGACGTTCAGTTCAACAGAAACCTGAGTCTCTTCAAAGCTTCGGACTTGAAGTCAGGAAGAACAAAATGATCCGAACATGTCGTCTCTGAGAGTCGGACCGAGACGTGGAGAGACGGCGCCACCTGGTGGTCGAGCCGCCGATCGGCTCTGATCTGGGATCAGTTAGAACGAAAGACAGCCGAGGAGCTCGTGGACGTTTTGTGGATTTTTGTCAATTAAATGTTATTTTTACGCTTCGGTTTAGCGATTTAACAGTTTTGCATCTTTTTATGGTCATTTTGTCCCAGTTCTGCTTTGTTTTATGTTAATTTAGCATCTTTTTATCTTAATTCAGCTTTATTTTATCATCATTTTGCGTCTTTTTGTCCCAGTTATGTTTTATTTAATATTAATTTTGCACCATTTTATCATCATTTTGTGTCTCTTTGCGCTCATTTTGCGTGTTTCTAATCTCGTTACCTTCCTGCTTTGTGTCTCAGGTGTGACCTCTGCTGCCTTTCTTTCCGAACCCACCGCGGTTTGTTGCGTCACAACGCCGGCGTTCATAAGCTCCTCCCCCAGGACCCGAGCGGGCGCCCCTTCATCCAGAACAACCCCTCCATCCCCACTGGCTTCAACGACCTGGCCTTCATCGACTTCTCCTGCAAGAAGTTCGCTCACATCGCGCAGGTACTCAGCGGTCATACTTCAGAAACCCGTTTTAAACGAGACTCTTTGGAGGTTTTAACGTCGGCTCCTTGTTCTTGGTCCAGGTTTGGTGTGAGACCAACCTCCGCCGCTGCATCAGTAAGTTCCACCGGTTCGTGTGCGACTGCTGCGACAAGGCCTTCCCGCTGCGCTCGGCCCTGGAGCTCCACAAAACCACCTCGCATCCCGACAGACCCGCCGCCGCCGAGGAGACGGCCGAGGAGGTCGACGGAGACGCCGCTGCAGTAAACGGCGTGGAAGGTGTCGAGAAGGACGTCCTGCCCTCAGAGCAGGAGAACTTCCTGGAGGTCCTGGGCCTCCAGCACTTCTCCAAGGTAGGAAGCTCCGCTCAGGGATTAATACGTTCTCCGTCAGCTGGGCTCCAAATGTTGGAGCAAAGCAGGAGAGAAAACAAATCATGTTGCAGCTTTTCTGGTCGTCTCACTTCATTTCATGGTTGTTTGGCATCTTTCTGTCTTAATTATACACGATTTTATAAATATCCTGCATCTCTCTTATCATTTTACAGCATTTTTTCAGTTTACATCTTTTCATGATCTTTTTTTTATTTTGGGGGACATTCTGCATCATTCCGTCATTATTTTTGCACCGTTTTTGGTTGTTTACATCCTTTTGTGATCATTTTGCGTCCTTAGTGATCATTCCATATCTGTTGTGGCCATTTTGCCCTCATTTTGCTTGACTTTAGAACCCTTTAGCATCGTTTTTGTGGTCATTTTGCATGATTTTTACTGTCTACATGTAGAAATAGTTTCTGTACTTGTCCTTACATCGCTGTCATGTGACTGTTGCTCTCAGCTGAGTCATGTCAGCTTTTTACAGAATCTGGTTTATTTTTTTATTGAGACGCGCAGAATCAAGTGATCTGGATGAATTATCAGAACTGTCTGAGCGTCTTTAAGCGGCTGCTGGTTGTCGTTCTTCAGGTGACGTCTGGTCCCACAGACGATGAGATCCATCAGGCCCACCTGGACAGCATCAAGGTGATCCACGTGGAGCCTCCGTCCTCCAGCCTGCCCCAGGAGCCGGCCGCGGCCTACCTGTCCGGAGGTCTGGGCCTGGCGTTGGGTCTGGGCGGCCTGGCGGCGCTCAGCATCCCTCTGCTGGAGGCGTCCGGCTCGGCGCTGCAGGGCCTCAGCCAGAGAGACGCCCTCAGCCTGCTGTCGCTGCAGCCCTTCCAGACCGGCTTCCTCCTGCAGCCTGACGGGAGCGCCGCCGCCGCCAGCGCCGCCTCGTCGGGCGTCAAACCCGGAGAGGCGGGCGGGGCCGGGGTCATGGAGCTGGCCGACATCCAGCAGATCCTCAAGGTGGCGACAGCGGCGCCGAATCAGATGGGACTTCCTCCTCTGGCCAAAGCTCCGGGATTCACTGGAGGTCAAGGTGGGCGTCGCTGAGCTGCGTCTCATGTGGTTGTTTTTTATTATTTTGTGATTGTTTTACCTTCTTGCCATCATTTTGCTTTATTTTGTCATAATTTTGTATCTTCTCTGGTCGCGTCACCATATTTTGTGGTCATTTTACATCTTTCTGTCGTCATTTTGCAGATCTTTTAAATACTTTTGCATGTTTTTGTGGTTGTTTTTCTTTTTCGTGATAATTTTTGCATGATTTTCAGCATCATTTTGCGTCTTTTTGATTGTCTTACATAATTTTGTGGACTGTTTGCATCTTTTGTGATTGTTTGCTCGCTTGTTGTGGTCACTTTGCCTCCTTTTATGGATTTTGCATGTTTATTTTTTGTTTATTGGTCATGTGGAACAGCTGATTCATAAATTGTTCACTGACTGTGTTTTGGTCCTGCAGGTCAAGTTCAGGGTCAGAAGGCGATGCCTCCACTGAAGCCCAAGCCTCCCATCAGCCCTCGCTCCAGCCTCACGGCGACGACCCCCCCGCCCCTACAGAGCTCCCAGCAGGCCTCACTGGGCTGCATCAGCCCCAGCCTGCCGCCTCCCACCCCCACGCTCTTCAAAACGCCCTCCTCTTCCTCCTCGTCCTCTTCATCCGCCGGGAACGGAGGGCAGATGGACGCAGAGTGCATGGGTGACGCCCACACGCCGCTGTCTGATTCGCCGCCCGCCGCTACCACTGCTGTTCACGAGGAGGCGGGGCTTAGCGGAAGGAAACCAGGAACCAAAGCGGGGAACAACGCCGGCTCGGCTAAAGGCTCGTTCCCGTGCCGCTTCTGCGACCAGGTGTTCGCCTTCTCCGGCGTCCTGCAGGCTCACATGCGCTTCCACCTCGGCATCCTCCCCCACCAGTGCAACATCTGCGACTACGTGGCTCCGGACAAAGCGACGCTGATTCGACACCTGCGGACGCACAGCGGCGAGCGGCCGTACGTCTGCCGCGTCTGCCATTACCCTTTCACCGTCAAGGCCAACTGCGAGCGCCACCTCAGGAAGAAGCACGCCAAGACCTCGAGGAAGGACATCGAGAAGAACATCAAGTACGTCACCTCCACCACCACTGCGAACATCGCGGCGGCCATCACTGCCGCGACCACTCCCACCACCCAGGACACGGAGACGGGCTACACTGGAGCTGAGACCACCTGCCGGTTCTGCGGCGAGGACCTGAAGACCTACCGGGCGCTGCAGATCCACCTGCGGACGCACAACGGCTGCCAGAAGAAGCCGTTTGAGTGCCGGCGCTGCGGTGCCGCCTTCCTGGCCAAACGCAACTGCATCCACCACCTGCTGAAGCAGCACCCCGAGGTGCAGGAGAGGGAGATCGAGGAGCACATCGCCACACTCCAGCCCGCCGCAACCGTCGCCGCCACCCGAGCTACTCCGGTAAATCCAATGGCGCTGAACGGCATCAGCCAGACTCCAGTCCCAGCGCTCCAAGCCGTGAAGGTGGAGGAACTGGCTAACGTGGTGTTTCCTGCAGAACTGGACCAGCCGCTGGACTTCTCGGCTAAAGGCCGCGGAGCCGGCAGCCTCGCAGGATCTCCTGGGGTCAAACTGGAGAGCGTCTCGCCGAGCTTTGACTGCTCGGATCAGCCCATCGACCTGTCGATCCCCAACAAGAGGCAGCGCAGGGAGCCGGCGGCCGAGAGGAGGGAGATCAAGACGGAGCAGGGCGGCGGCAGCATCATCGAGCAGCAGAACGCTCCGTCTAAGGACGAGAAGACGGCCAGCGTCCTGCCTCCCCTCCATCCTCACCCCCAGCTCGGCTGCTACCAGCTGCCCCCTGGATCCACGCCTCCCCCCGCCTCCATCCCCAACGCTGCTCGAGCTCAGCGCCTCAAACCGCTGCTGCCCAAACCCGCCTCGTCCTCGTCGCCCTCCGCCGCCCTCAAAGAGCTGCCTCCTCTGGCCTCCATCGCTCAGATCATCCACTCCGTCTCCGGAGCTCCAGACCTGCTGAAGCGAGAGGCCGCCTCGCTGGAGAGTAAACCCCAGGCCGTCGCTTCGTCTCAGGCTGATTCAGCTGCAGACGCCCCCGGACCCTCGGCCGGTCTGGAGCCGCAGAGCGAGGAGGCGTCTGAAGGATCCTCCAGGTAAGTAAATTAGAACTTTTCATACTTCTGCTGCCTCGTTTATGAAATGTTCTGGATCAACCCTGATGTCCTGTCAAACAGAAGGAGGTCCAGGAAGAAGCCGGCTGCTCTGGCGCTGAAGGAGAAGGTTGTGAGTGGCGGCGGCGGCGGCGGCATCGACTTGGAGTCCAGCGGCGAGTTCGCCAGCGTAGAAAAGATGTTGGCAACAACTGACGCCAACAAGTTCAGCACGTACCTGCAGACTGGAGCTGCTGAACTCGGAGCAAAGACAGGTAGGACAACTTAAGACCCTATAGAGTAGAGAAGTAATAATAAAACCGTGTTACAGACAACGAGTTATAAAAACCGTATTAACCTGTGACCAGATGGAGACAGAGGGGAGGAGAGCGAGGCAGTGGCGAGGGAGGAGGTGAAGCCGGCGGCAGCGATGGCGGCGGTGATGACGGTTCCTCAGGGGAAAGGGAAGAAGAACGCCTACTCCAACTCTGTCCAGAAGATGACCTGCCCCTTCTGTCCACGAGTTTTCCCCTGGGCCAGCTCACTGCAGAGACACATGCTGACTCACACAGGTAACACTCACCTGCTCAGGTAACACTCACCTGCACAGGTAACACTCACCTGCACAGGTAACACTCACCTGC
>NW_007578329.1:440708-443001 GCF_000690725.1 Stegastes partitus
CACCTGCTCAGGTAACACACACCTGCTCAGGTAACACACACCAACAAACAGCTGCAGTGTGTTTCTGGGCGACGCTGCAGAAATCTGAATCCGTCTTTTGTCCTGCAGGTCAGAAGCCGTTTCCGTGTCCGCGCTGCGACGCCTTTTTCTCCACCAAATCCAACTGTGAGCGCCACCTGCTGAGGAAACATGGCGTCACTCACAGGACGCTGCGACGCAACGGCGCCATCGTGAAGAAAGAGGGCGACGAGGGTTCCCACGAGAGCGCCGGTCAGAAAACATTTATTTTACAAAAGCTGAATCGACATGTCCAACGTGTACCGAGTGTCCTTACACATGATAACACAGAGTCCTGTAAGAAACGTGTCATTTACGTTTTTAATTAGTTTCTCGTATTGATCATTCTGTTTGTGTATTAACTGTGTCTCACAGGAAGCCAGTCGGAGACGGAGCAGGTCGCATCAGAAGCACAAGACCTCAGCAGCATCGCCATGGAGACAGACGCAGACGCAGACTCAGGCCTCGCCCCTGCCGCAGATAGCCCCGCCCCCGATGAAGACAAACAGCCAAGCCCCGCCCACAAACCAAGCCAAGGTCGAGAAGATATTCAGAAATGGTTTCAGAATTAGTAGCTTCTGTCTAAAGCAAAAATCACAGATGTGGGAATTTTTCTGTCTGAGAAATTGTAAATATGACTGAAAACTTGTTGAAAATACGTCCGTAATGATTCAAACCTGTTTTTACAGAATAACATCACAATTGTCCACCATGAAGAATTTGTCTTAAGTGGCTCAAAATTTACCAAAACATTTGCTTATAACCTGTTAAAATGTTCTCAAAAAGTGTCCCAAAGGACTCATAATCACTTAAAACTTGCCCAGAATTACTCTGACATTGTTTGAAATGACTAAATGGGTCGATGATGACGACATTTGTCCCAAAATGACAGAAATTGGCCAAAGTGACCCCAAAAAAAGTCCAAAATAACAAGTTTGCTTTACGTGACTTAGATCAAAACATGTCCAAATTGACTGAAGTGTCCAAAATGGCTTAAAGTTGGTCCAGAATTACTCAGAAACTGTCCCATTGCAATACGTAGGTCTACAATGACATAAGTTGTCCAGAATAACTCTCATGTGCTTTGACAAGAATGAATTTTAAACAAGTGACTCAAAGCGTTTCTAGAATGACTCAAAATGATCCAAAATGAGAAAGTGGCTCAAAGTTCCAATTCAAAGACTTTCTACATCCACAAGAAAGCAGCTGTGAGACGCTGGAGGAGGAAGCTGCAGGGCAGAGTTAGAGCTCTTTAGTAAACGTCGTCTGGTGATGCTGACGGACTGCTTTGTGCCGCAGGAGACGCAGAGCAAGAGGAGACGGAAACCACCAAACAGCCAGACCAGCAGGGGGCGCCGGAGAGCAGCGCCGCGCCGGGAAAACAGCCTCCACAGAGCAGCAAGGTAACTGCAGCAGCAGGAGGGCCTTAAGTTTTTCCAGTGTTTCCGTTCCAGAGTTTTGTTCTCCGGTGCTGACGAATGTTCTCCTCCAGGTGGAGAGCACGGACGATGACGACTGCCACAGCAACAAGAGTCTGGACCTAAACTTCGGCAAGAAGCTCATCGACTTCAAGCTCTCCACGTCCTCTTCAGGCTCCGCTCAGGAAGATCAGCTCCCCCAACCCGAACCCTCCTCCTCTCCTTCTCCCTCACCTTCATCTGCACCTCCTACCTCTGCTCCCCAACCAGCGGCGGAGAGCCCAGAGGAGAAGGACAAAGAGAAGCCAGCCGCCGCCTCCTCCTCCTCCTCCTCAGCCTCCTCTTCATCATCCGGCAGCCCTGCGATGAAGCAGCAGCCGGAGTACAAACACGTCTGTCGAATCTGTAAGAAGAGCTTCCGATACGCCACCACGCTGGCTCGCCACGAAAGGGCGCACCTCATCGAGGAGACGCCGACCCCACCGCCGGCGGAGGAGGAGGCCTCGCCGGTGAAGGAGGAGGCGATGGAGAACAGACCTGCTGAGGAGGAGAAAGACGAGAAGGAGGCAGAGATGGAGGCAGAGGAGGGAGGAGCGAAGGCAGGCGACAGTGACGGAGGAGACAGCGGCGACTCGGAGGAGGAGGAGAAGGAGGAGAGGAGCAACGAGGAGGCGTCAGAACCAAAGAGTCTGGAGGGAGGAGACGCGTCAGGAGGACGAGTGGACAAGAGGAAGAAGATCTGCAAAGTCTGCGGGAAAAGGTTCTGGTCTCTGCAGGACCTGACCAGGCACATGAGGTCACACACAGGTACGACACAC
>NW_007578329.1:443801-450626 GCF_000690725.1 Stegastes partitus
ACCCGTCGTCCCTCCAGGTGAGCGGCCTTATCGGTGTCAAACCTGCGAGCGGACCTTCACCCTGAAGCACAGCCTGGTCCGCCACCAAAGGATCCACCTGAAGCCCCGCGGAGCCGACGGATCCTCCGCCGCCAACGATGACGCCAGCGAGGACGGAGACTCCTGCACCCCGACCCCGACCTCCACCTGCCCGCCCTCGGAGAACGAGAGCGAGAGCGGCAGCGCCGCGATCGGGGCGAAGGAGCTGGAGGAGGAGGACGTCAAAGAGGAGGCCGAGGGTCAGCCGGAGGAGGAAGAGGAGGAGGAGGAGGAGGAGGAGGAGGAAAGTGTCACGAACCGAGCAGAGTCCAGTGCAGATTCAGATCCACCGACCGCCGCCGCCTCTGAAGACGTAGAGGACAAATCCGAACTTGACGCCGACTCGCCGACGCAACACGCCTCCGTCGACTCGACTCCCAGCCACCAAGCTACTGACACAAAGACAACTACTAGCGCCGACTCCTCAGCCAGCGACCTGAAATCGACGCCCGACTCAAACACCTCCAAAGACCCCTCTTCCTCCAGCTCTCCGCCGGGGGAGGCCGCCACCGCTGCCCCCGCAGACGGCCTCATCCAGGGGCTGCTGGAGATCCACGCCAAGCCCCCTCTGGAGCACATCCTGCCCAACGGAGAGCCTCCTCTGGTGGGGGTAGACTGAGGGGAACCTCCCAACCAGCATCACCGCAGTGCCATACGACGGAAAGACGCGACACCATTGATGATGATGATGCAAAAACCAGCCCGGAAAATTTTTGATAGAAAGACCTCGTTTTCTTGAAGTGCCTTACTACTAGTCCTTCTTCTAAAAGATGTTTTTTGCTATATCTTTATCTGCATTATTACGGAGGATGGATCTAATTTTTATAGCTTTTTATGATGACAATGATTTACATTACTATTTTTTTGTGCGGGGAATCTATATTTCAGCAATAAAAAGAATAAAGTTACGATTAATTATTGTTCTAGATTTTGTTTGAGAATTGATGATCAACTTCGGAGATGCCGAGAGACAAAGACTGCAAAGGACTGTCTGCGTTTATTCTTCTGTGTTTGAATCGCAGCTGGACACACGACAGACGGAACAATACGAAACTTTCACCATTTGAACCAGCTTTGGATTTAAAAGCAAACTAGTCAAGGTGGGGAACTTGACTTTTTTCTGTTTTTTTGGTCTGTCAGCCGCAGCCGCGTAAAACCACCAGCCGTCGTTTTGATCTTGTTTTTTTGGATAGAATCGGAGGCAGCCACAGTGGCTTGTCCAGCCCAGTTTCACCAGCAAGTAACGGCTGCTGCCGGCTGGCGGTTTGACCGAGGAAACTTTTTTGTAACTGGAAAACGCAGAGAGGCCGCCGCCGCCGCCGCCTCGTCGTCCTTTTGGCTCGCACCGATCCACGTCTCTCGGCCGGTTTCGGCAAACACACAAAAACATTCACGAACTTGTCTAAGTCGCATGTCTGTGTGAAGAAGAACTCTTGAAAGGGCAGAAAATAGTGTTTGTGTTCTCCATGTTGTTCTCTTTGTTTTTTTGTTAAACCCATCACACTATTGATCCCTTCATCCCTCAGAAGCCACCCTACGAGTTGTTTTGTGTGTTAATAATTTGTCATTCATAATCATTCTCAGTTGATTCCATGTGTGTACAGAGAGTTGAACATGTGGCACGTGATGCTAGAGTATTTTTGTTTTTCTGCATGTGTGCGATTATCAGTGACATCTAGGTGTAGGGAGGGGAATTATCTTTTGTGGATTTTTTTTTTTTTTTTTAAATAACTGAACAAATCAAAAGTTTTTCGTTGCGTATGTGTGTGACTGCCGCCTGTCTCTCATCATCGCCCCCTAGTGTTCTTTTAGGGTTTATCGCAGGGCCTCCAGCGTGCTAACGTATGTCGCCGCTAATATCTGACCCCGGTTCAGTTTACCTCAACCTCTGCTTTTAACTGCAACCAATAAAACAACAGACGAGCAGCTCTGTAGACGACCCTTTAAATCCTACGTCTTCCTGAGCAGGCTAGCAGGGAAAATGCTTTGCAAGCCTGGTTTCCACTGTGGGCCAAATCAGACATAGCCAGGGCTAGCTCATTAATGTAGCTTCAAACACAGCTATCCGAGGCTAACAAGTCAGTTTGGCTTGAAAAAAAAAAAGCCCAAAACACCTAAAGAAGGCTAACTCAGTAGAGTTAATTACTAACCTTAACCCACACAAGAAAAGAAAAGCTCATTAGCTTAGTCTAGCTACAGGTTATAAAGGGGATAGTACTGGCTAGGTGTAGCTATTAGCCTGTGTTGGGTCATTCATCATCTCCAGGATTTTACATAAGCTAGCAAGGAATGACTGACTACACCAGACAAGTTAACCAAGCTACAATTGTGTTAGCTCGGTTAATTTCTCTGTTACAGTGAGTTAGCTTTAGATAGCTGCCTGCCTATTGGGCTCTATGATTTCAACAAAAGGGTAGAAACTCAGTGAAGGATAGTTTGGAATGGCCAGATAGCTTTACCTATCTCTAATCACGAGCTCGAGTTTTGCTTAGTGGGCTGTTAAATATCAACAAAAGGGTAATAACAAATGTTAGCTAGTTATAACTGATAAGATCAGATATGCTAGCCTAGCTAGAGCTGCATTAACTTGGTTAATTTCTCTGGTATGGTTAGTTAGCACTAGCTAGCCTGAATCAGTAGCCTGATCTTTGGTTAATGGGCCCTAAGATATCAACAGAAAGGCAAAAAAATATCTTAGCTAAAGATAACTGACCAACTCAGACAAGCTAGCCTAGCTAGAGTCGCAGTAACTTGATTCATCTAATTAGTATGGTCAGTTAGCTCGAGCTGTGCTTACTGGTTCCTAACATATCACCCAAAAGGTAAAAACACATTCTAGTTTGGGTTAACTGGCTACACCACGCAGGATAACACGTCGCTATCTTGGTTAACAGCATATCTGGTTGAAGTAGGCCAGGCTAGTCTCTTTACAGTATTATCAGCATATCTGGAGTTGGCCCTGGACGGCTTTAGTACCGTTTGTTTCTGTCTTCTCCTTTATCAAAGTCTTTGAGGACTTCTCCTTCTTTTCTGTTCAGTCTGTCCCGACACCAACAGAACTATTGATTCCTGGTCCTCAGTTGTTTTTTGGAAACGAGGTGTTGATTTATCGCCACCAAGGTCATTGGATACCCGAAGACTCGGTTATGAATTTGGCATTAGACAATCAAATGGAAAGCAGACAGAAATACGTGAATCCCTCGGCTGTATCTCAGAGTAATTTCCATAAGGAGCTAGATGACGGGGTGAGAGGGATGGATGGACGGATGAGTGAATGGATGGGTAGGTTGGAGCGGGTGTGAGCACAACACTATTTTGTGTTCCTGAACTGTATTACCCTGCTGCACACACAAACAAACACAAGTTTAAAGGGCTAACTTCACTCCCAGCACCAACCTAACCAGACATGTCCACACCAGGAGAGGATGATGAGGGGTTATCCATCCTGATACCGTGACCAGAGGGACGGGTAGTGTGTATGTGTTTGAATATAGCTAATTCTTCTTCTTGTACTTTCTTTTTTTTTTTCTTCTTCTTCTTCTTTTTTTTTTTTTTTTAGATCAAGCAACCTCATAAGCAAATCGAACCTCAGCGGCTCATAACGGAACTGTAAGGCAGCATCGTTTAGTCAGTCAACGAGAGAGAAACATTGAACAACCACAACTGCTCCGACTGGCTGGTTGCTGCCGTGAACTGGCACTAACAACTTCCAAAACTACTACTACTACTTCCACTATTAGTACTACTACCATCGCGACACAATCAAAGAGAGAGAGAGAGTCGCTTTCTTTCAGTTTAAACCTTTAATTCAGCGGACTCGTCAGATTATTGGAAGATCCCTTTATAGCAGTAAATTTAGGCTAAAATGTTAGTTTCTCAAACACCGTGTGGTCCAAATGGACCCTTAAGCTTTTCAAATTCCTCCGTGACTTTAAGGTATACTTCTCCGTCTTTCATGGCGGCTAATGCCTTGTGCAAAACACAACTGGAAAATCAAACATTGAAGATGCTTATATTAAATATTATTGTTACCGAAAATCTGAACCGTTCTGCAGTGGTAGTACCTCGTAAAGCACTTGGTGCTAGAACGTTAGCAGTGATTATTTAAATGTGTAGCTTGCAAGCTAACAGCTAACATACGAGCCAGCCAGGAGCATTTGTTGCTTTCAAATGGATCCCGTGTGACGTGGAAAGTTTTTCCACCGAATGCTTTGTGTTTAAAAGGTAAAATCAGATGTAAATCGCGAGAACATCGCGGCTAGGCAACAGCAACCTGGATAAAGCCTCTGAGGCTAACCGTTTAGCAAGCTAACAGGCAGGTAACATAAATACAGATGCAAAGGCATTTCAACATTTTATTGCTCTATACAACTCTAATTACAACGTGTTAACTTACAAGTCACTAAAAATGACCTTCCATGGCCTCCACCGTATTTTTAAAACATCTGAAGAAGCAGCACAACTGGGAACGTTTGTAAAATTTACAAGAAGAGTTGATATGGACTGAACACGGTAAACACAACCCTGTTCGTAGGCAGCGACAGTCACAAAAGCTTTAGAAACTAGCTAGCGAGCTAGTTTGCTGCCATTCGTTAGCTTGTTCAAAATGGAACAAAAAGTTAACGTTTACTGCTTCTTAGCGGCCTGAATTAGCATTAATTTTCCTTATTTTGGCGGACATGCTCATGTTTGTCAAGATTTAATGGAATTTCTCAAAACTTGTGCGGATTTACTCAAACTAATGTGTTGAAATGGCATTTTCCGTTGCAGAAGTTTGATTTTACACTCCAACACAGTGAATGCAACCCCATTTGAAGGCAACAGCGGTCACAAAACCGTTCTGAGCTAGCTAGCCAGCTAGTTTGCTGCTGTTCGTCAGCCTGTCCAAAATGGAATAGAACGTTAACAAACCCTTGTAAACATTATCTTGGTGGTGAAGCTACACAGCGAACTGGTAATCGTCTTCGTGCAGACGGCTTGCTGCTGCTCCTTAGCGGCCTTGAGTTAGCATTTTACTTAATTTAGGCGGGAAAAGCTCTGAATTTCTCAGAATCTGTGTGGATTTGTGCAGAGATTTTGCGATTTTACACTCCTGTCGTAAGCAGAATAACCGGTGACGCTTGATCAGGCAAACGTTGTTAGCGCCGCAGCTCGTAGTCGCGTTTCACACCGACGCCGCTCAAACGAAACGAGAATCAAGCTTAAATTTGGAGCTTGTGATTCAGCTGTGGCTGTAAAGAAGCGCTCGCCTCTCTCTCCGAACTGTTTTCGGTTTTGTCAGCTCTCTGTTAACCCTCTCCCTCGGGAATACGTACGTCTGACTGCGTGTTTGTTGCGTGCACGGCCATATGAATACTGGACTTCCATTCGAATGCACATGGACTGTTTTTAAATGTATTTATTTGGAGCCCAGCTGTGTGTGTGTGTGTGTGTGTGTGTGTGTGTGTGTGTGTGTTTAGTTTCTACAATGACTTGAGAAGAAGCCATGTATTAAGAATATCACATTTATGCTGCAGAACTGTTTTGAGGAACTGATGGTTTGTGTTGTGGACTAACCGGCTTGCCGTAGGCCGGCGTGCGAATCGGATTTAGCAATAAGAATCCCTCTGAATCCAAAAAGCTTTATGTAGATCTCCTGTATATGAGTTGAACGGACTGTCTGGGTCTATTGGTTCTGTTGTTGTTTATTTTTAGTTTGGCTGAGAATTTTTTTTTTTTTTTTGTCGTGTTTATTATTTTTTTTCCTCTATGACATATAAATGCGTATAAAACTGTGAAAATCCATTGTGTTCAGTTAAAGGGTGAGTTTTAGGTTAGTTTTTTTTTGCATGTTAATCTAATTTGTTCAATTATGGATGATTTCTCCTTTTCTCCATCACTTCTCGTGCTACATATATATATATAAATATAAAAATATATATAATCTCGCTCTCAGGGTCTTTCACAAATCCATTATTCGAAATATTTCATGTTCGTATTTCCTGAGTTGCAACTTGTCCTGATTACTTTGTCTTCTTTTTTTTTTTTTTTTTTTTTAAATAATGATTCAGAACTGTCAATCACTACATTTAGCACTTGACTGTGAACTCGTCATCACCTAACAGGTTGGATTTTTGGTGTTTTAAAGCCGGAATATCGTTTTTCTTGGTTCTGTTCCGGTCCTCTTCGCTCCGACGTTCGGTTTGAAGCCTTTTTCGGTTGACGTCAGAGTCCCGGTCGGACACGAAAGAGAACGCCAGACTGAAACACAAGCATTCATGCTGAACCTCAATCAGAAAGCATTAACTCACAATCGCCTGGAAGCCGTGGATGTGGTGGCGTTGTGTCCTGCGTCTGTCCTCCCCCCCTGCTGTTAGCAACACATGACAGTGTTTCACAAGTCAAGAGATGTAAACCTGTTCTGTATTCAACCCAATAAGAAAAAGCAATAAAGATTATATTAAGGAAAGGTGTGTGAATCAAACGCTGTGCAGCTTTTTTGTCTTCTTTTTTTTTTTTCTCTTCTTCTAGAGCATTTTAGAAGCTGCTGTGTAGTTTTTAGACACTGAGCTGCTCAGACATGTAGCTTTGTGCCCAAAAAAGGTACTAATTTTTAGGGAGAAATTAATTTGGCTTATTACGCTCAATAGAAACAGAGTAAACAATTGTTTCATACTGGTTTATGACTGGTGAGTTGTTATATAGGTTAATTTAGTTCATCTCAATGGATAATGTTGGTAAATAGTTACTGCACATATAAGACACGAG
>NW_007578330.1:0-68382 GCF_000690725.1 Stegastes partitus
GACAAGCGTAGGGCGAGGACCCGTCCATCGCCGCTTGCGGCTTTAATTTGATTTGAATTCTTACTTGACCCATGATACAGTTTAGTCAATTGTACTCGCAACGTAGCACCAAAAGTTAAAAATTTTATAATGAAGTAAAAACCATTATTTAGCTGATAATTCAACTAGCAGGCGTTGAAAAACATCAGAACACATGTGGTTTTTAAAAAAATCCCAAATGTGTTACTTGATATAATCAAAACCAAAAAAAAAAGTCAGGCTTCTGGTCATCAGGGTTGTCTCTGCTACTGTTTAGTTTAACCAAGAAACAAACTGAGTCATGTTAATCATGGTTTTGTAAGGAAACCATTATCATATTTACTTGTGCCAGCACTCGCGCACCATTTAACATTAAACATTGGTTGTCCCGAGCAATTAGTGCTGCTGTTGATGAGCTCAAATGAAGGCAGACAGATCTGGAGCAGAGTGACTGGAGCGGGCTGATGAGCTGTGTGGGCTTGCAGTCTGTCTCGCCTCAGGAAGCTGCTGCGTCTGTGCAGTTTATCTGCTTATCTTTCATGTGCTTCTATAAAAAAATTTAAAAAACCACTTGTTCACTCATTTGTAGCACCCCTAAAAACAGAAACATGTAACCAGGCTTTCACACTGACTCTCGCTTTGAGTTTTTTCACCCCGTTAACGTTCCCGTCGTGAAATTTAACCATTTATGACAACAGATGGCTTAATTTGACTTAATTGCTCTGTTCCGAGGAGCTCCTCCCTGTCTACTCCAGCGAGCTTGTACAAGAAAGATGCTCTTTTAATAGAACCTCTTTATGTGTCAGTGACTCTGAATATACAGAAAGGACTGCTGGGAACAGCTCAGTGTGGTTCGCCAGCGTAACTCTGGAGTGTTTTAGATCTAGACAGACGTTGTGCTGGTTGGTGTAATCACTGGTTTGGTGTTTACCTCTACTGAACCTCCAATCAAACAAAAAAAAAAGTGGAAGCTGAAATCAAATGCATATTTTAATGATTTTCTGTTTGCTTTTATATTGTGTGTTCAAAGTATCGTTTAACATGATGAGAAATACAGGTAGTCAACAGAAAAAAGTAAGGTTTTAGAGGAGTTATGTAGTTTCACAACCTCTAGATGAACCAGTTTGCATGTGTTGCCTTCCTGGCAACAAGTGTTTTATCTGCCAAGAAATACCGAGGTCACAAATTGGTGACTTTAGGAGGTGGTTCTCTTTTTTCCTCTACCTCCAGTCTTTAATCTAAAAAGAATATACATGCATAGATTCAGTTTTTCATGTGTCTTAAAACAACAACCCGGTGTTTATATTTGCTGCAATCGTTCCTCTCTATACTGGTCATTAAGAGGTAAAAGCTAAATGGAAGTGATGGAACAAAAATCCCCTCGTTTTGTGCGTAACAGTGTTTTCCAAAGATTATCTAAATCCAGAGCTTTATTATTACTTTCCCCCCCCCTAAGATCATATGTGCTGTTAAGTTGAAAAATTTATGAATGCATAAAGAACTTTACGGATGCATTTGAATTTATCAAATAATGTGTTTTCTCTTAACCCCCTGAACCCAAACAGCACAACCATGGCTAGAAGTAGAAAGAACTCAAAGATGTCTTTGTGCAGTGTGACATTTGTCATATCGCCATAAATAATAAGAACAAAAGAAAATAGAAAGTTGATTTTACAAACAACATAAAAACCTGTAATCAACATGTACAATATTTTTTCCAGATATTTCACTCATTGCATTGTTCACTTGTTTCCATATTTCTACACTTCTTATCTTCTCTGTGTAAAACAAGCCTGCAGTTTACCCCAGTTCAGCCAAAGGTTCCTCGAATTTTTGTCAGGTGATGATTTTTTCTCTTTACAGAATCTGGTAATTTGGCAAATTGTGAATGATTTGTACACATGTATTTGTGAGTGCGGAGAGTCTATTTAAAACCTTTTGAAATACTCGTCCCACTCCTACACAGCTGCCACACTAAAGAGTTCCTTTGTCTTTAACTTTTGAATGAGAAATGTAGAATAAAGTGATTATGAAGAAATACCACAGTTCTACGCTTTGGTTTTGGTTAAGTGTCCTGATCAAACGGCATGTCACAGATGAGTGGTTGGAAAGTTTAGAATCTGATGGAATTCACGAATTCACAGCACAGCTGTCCTCTTTAAGTCATGGGTGTGGTGTTGGTTGTGGTTGCACAAGTGATCGACAGAAGCGTGTTTTCTTCTTCAGGTGTTTATGCATTGCGCTGTGCTGCTGTGGTCCCATCGACACTCTGCACACTGTAGAAACCATATTTTTCTTCTGTGATCATTTAAAGTCCTCCCATACTTTTGGAGCCTTGGGGTGTTAGAGAAACTTTTACACTGAACCCAGTTGGACTCTGCAGCTGACTAATGACTTGAGCAATTACAAAGTGATCCAGAAGAAAAACACAGGCTGCAATGAATTCAAGTGTTGTCTTTACTTTAAAAAAAAAAAGTTTCTTTTTTTTTTTTACAAGTTATTATTATTTGGTGCAAAAAATAATCAATGCAGGGAAGAAGCTTTTTATAAACAGCAGTACAACTTTTTCACACAGATTATTCACTGAACAAGAGAACTGTTAGGTGTTGATTGCACAGATGCTGCAGGTCACTGAATAAGACGAGTTACACAGTGTTTTTGGTTCAGCACAGTGATCGTACCGTCGTCATCATTGTTGCTGTTTATTTAAAAAGAGAGCGGCTACTTTTAGTGAACTTAATAATACTTCATATTTCCACGCACGCTCTTGAATACAACTGACACGCAACTATTTTTAGTTGCAAATGCGATTGAAATACTCTGAGTGCTGTGTCACGCTACTATGAAGCTTCAGCAGTCTTTTGGATAATTGGATAGAACTGTTACTTGGATGTTTTTCTGTGTTGCAGCTCCAGTTTGTGAAAAGATGAGGGGTTTCTTACATATCGTTAAGCCTCTGCTCTTCTTCTTCCCTTGGTATGAACACCCGATCTCCTGTTTTTCTTAATTCCTCGTTGCGTAAAAAGACAAGTTTGTGATCTCTGCTTTACTGATTCTTGCGCACCAGAAAGGTGACATAAGCAGCTTTGTGTGATGGCTTGCTGTCACGCTGGTGGACTGCCGGGAGACTTCTTTCTACAAGCCCACCGCGTCGTATCAGCTTGAGGTGTTTTGGGAGCAGACATCAAGCTTGGCTCAGAAACGCTGGCCAGGACGTTAGTGAGAGCCTGTCAGCTCTTATCGCAGTCATGCCAGTTGTAGTTTCTGTGTTCTCTAGGGTAGATCTCCCACATGCTTTAACACCACCTACCTTACATGAAACATTTCTGCTCCACATCCAGCCACACAAAATGCAGCAAATTGTCGTTATGTAAAATAGTTCCTCTGAGCCTTTTGCAGTGCTGTCAAATCTCATTTTGCAGTTGCACTTAACCTACATGCTTATCCTCTGCCCATTTGGCACTCTAAGCAGATTCCAGCAAACAAACACAAATCTGAATTCTGTTTGATGCTGCCTTTCTATTACTAAATATGAACATTGACTGAATACAAACTTGACGCACATCTGAACTGATTTTCTGTCTCCACCACCACTAACCTCAGGCCTTGTTCCAACTATGATGTGACTAATTCTCCTTGGTTGGACAGAAGAGCTGGTCGATGATATGTAAACCCTCAGAGTCATGAAGCCGCAGCCAAGGTTAGTCAGTGCAGCTCCTCTGAGCCTGTCTGTGAGGGATGAGTGTAGTTGCTGGTGAGGCGTACGTGCAGCATTTCTCAATGATGCTTTAGGTGACAAGCGTTATTTTGCAGCATTTAAGTTCTTTGTCAGAACAGGTTTTAGGCTTAGTTACACAACACATTGTCGGTGTTTGATGTTGGACTGGTAGCGTGAAGCCTCAGGCCTCGAGAGTTTAATGTATGGGTGCAATGGATCACAAAGGTCAACAAATGACTGCTTTGTATCGTGTCAATGCAACTCTCGAGAGTGAATATTCCTCAGCATGGTCGAGGTATGCTTTCAGTGCTGTTTGTTTGTCTGTTTATCTGTAGGCAGGAGAAACACAGAGTATCTGGTGCAGATCATTTTGTTTAAAACTGTGAGACAGGCATTGGCCTTGACAGAAGACTGAGCTCTCCGAGTGCCCTTCTGGTAACTTAAGGTAAAGAAAGTGTTCCGCACTGTGGGTGGGCTCCGTATGGATCAACTACAGTCCATCACACCACGAGTTTCATCCACTTTTGCCAATTGGGACAGTGCTGCTCTCATTTCTCCTGTCAAACTATCTAACTTTTGATACCTAAACAATAGCATATGCTGTGCCCTGCTTATGATTGGTTATATCTGTGTTGGTATTGGGTTGTTACTGTCAAACAGTGTTACTTAAAGACACAATATGAGGTGTGTCAGAAAAGTTCCAGGACTGGTGTCACAACAGATATATTTCAAACCCAAACTACACACGACCAGTTTTCCCCTTCAGACGATCAACCAGCACGTCTACAAAAAGATCCTGTGGCGTTTGCTTCATTCAGTGCGTGAAAAGAGGCGAGAGTTGTGACAGGACAAGTCTGAGCTGTTTCACCATGACAACACGCCTGCTCACAATGCCCTGAGCATCCAACAGTTCCTGTGCTGGAGCAACCTCTCTACTCACCTGACCTGGCTCTGTGGGATTTCATTAAGGGGACACGCTTTAAAGACGTGGACGACATCAAGATGGCTGTGACGAATCTTTCCTGGAGTGCATGACGGCGTGGCAGAGAAGGCTGGGAAAGTGTGTTAGAGTCCAGGGGGATTTGAAATATATCTTTAGGGACACCAGTCCTGAAATTTTCCTGACACACCTCGCACAGTATCAGTTTTTGTTTGTTTATTTTTATTGGGGAATATTTATGTCACAATCAGTGCTTTCATTGGAGCTCAATCAATACTAGAATTTGGAATATTTGGGCAACTGAAAATACCAAAGACATATACAACCTGAATGGGTTTACATAAGCACACACACAATATATACACAATGATTCTGGATACACAACATACATTAAGGGACAAAGATACATACTGAGAAATAAACTTTACAATTGAAAAATCAATGGAGGAATTACATAACAGTGAAACTGTTTCTCACTGACCTCAAACCGAGTTGAGCATTTCTGTGAAGCAAATCCTTTCTATCAGCTGGCATGTACACTGACACCCATTAGCTAATGTCACTATTCTTTTGTGCACAGTGATGGAAATGTGTTTTCCAGAGTGATTTGGCTGCAGTCTGTAGGTGTGCTTGTTTCTTTTGGAGGACAGTGCAGGATCGTGGTGTTGTCTCTTTGTCTGCTGTGAGTGGGCTGCTCAAGTGTTCCTGTTTGTAAAGGAGAGAGTGCCAGCTTTCCTCACTGTGTCCAGCTCTATCGGGTTGCACATCGCAAGCCTCGGCTCAGCGGGGTGTGTGTCTGTGAGTGTGCGTTTGCTCACCTTTTGTTCAAGTCCTTTGCAGAGGCAGTTTGTTTCTCTATCACTCTCCAGCGAACCAGCTTCCACGTCGGGTTCTCTCAGTACATTATGATAATGTGCACGCTGTTGCACCACATATGCATGATATAAAAAAAGGTGTTTTGTGTTCGGACACTCATTTACCAAAAGAGCAAATTGTCTTTATGCAGAATAGTTTCTCTGTGCAGATCCTAATCCTGTTTCTTGGCCCTGTATAGGTATTGGAGGAATGCAACTGTGGATAAGTGTGTGCATGGGGTAAACAGGGTGAATCGGAATCAAAACGTGACCACAGACCTATTTTTTCACCTCATTTCCATTCATTAGTTGGTAGCTTTGTGGTTGAAGCTGTCCCTATTGAATGACTGCCAGATATAATTGTGATTGTTACATGAGCAGTTTTTCTATAGTCGTCTCGTTTAGTTGGTTGCCGTGGGCAGCACACACCATCTGGAACTTTGGCCATGTCCCACGGTCTGACACAGACGGTGAAACAAAGCATGCACTCTTCCTGTTTTACTTTGCTGCAAATACTAAGAAATGAATGTCTGTTAACAAACAAAACCATCTTCCCATTACCAATCGTTTTCTAGCCTCAGCGCAAAAATAAAATCTGCAGTGCTCCTCCGTGTGTTCCCCTCTCCCTTCATTATTCTGTCCTCATTGTCCCTCTTTGTGCTCAGTTAAGTCCTGCGCCTCCACCTCTGCCAGCAGTGGAAATAAAATGCTGCTAGAGATTTGGGGAGCCTAAATACAGCAGCCACTGCACCACTTTCCCCTCTCCTGGTCTAATCTCCCAGAAATAATATCTTGAATTAACTCCCACTCTCCTCCCGCCGTGGTCTGCTCTTCATAAAACAATAAAATGCAACAGAATGCACCAAATTGCAGATTGGCAGTAAATCTTCCACAAACTAATGTCCTGCAGTTCTTTCTCCTCCAATCTCAGAGAACAGCCCAGTGGTCTTAACTGTCCAACCTGCAAACAGATTGTGAGCCCTTTTCATCTGCGGTTTACAGCTCATGACAAATGCTTGTTCAGCCTTTTAGGGGCTCACTGTAAATGCCAGTCCACTGTCAATTTATACTCTTTCCTTCCACACATGTCAGATTTTAAAAAAGTAAAAAAAAAAAAGTCAGCCTGTATAAGACCAAAGACGAGGACAGTGGTGTAAATCTTACCGTAACACCGGCGCTGTTGTGGAGGGTAAAATGTTTTTACTGTATATGTATGTGGAGCATAATGTTGTTTCCCTGTGCTGTATATCTGAACTCATATAAACGTCCACGTAGGGTTGGTGTTTAAAACAGTCTAATTCAATAGTAACTAAATCTCCTTATTAAATTTAAATCCTTTCAAATCCCACATTAATTCTAATTAGATCCAGCTTCTAGCTTTTGCAGACAAGTTGTAAATAACAGAATACTCAAAAATTCTAATATTTACTCACCTTTTGTTGACTAAGAAGTCAGTATAAAGACAGTTTAGCTTATTTAAATATTTTGCAAATTGGAAAAAAAAAAGGTAGCAGAAAATATAAAATGTTGATTAAATATTTACCTGATGTGTGTTAACCCTTTGAATTCCAAAACCCACCAGTTGGTTTAAAGGTTGCCAAAATGTACCCATTTATTGTAGCAGGAATGTGTTAAAACAGGGAGAGTCATTGGATTTTCCACTGAACCTTCCAATTGTCCTTGAACCAGTAATGTGTAACTTTTGGTTTTGTTGGGGGAAAAAAAAGCCAAATCTAAGCCTAAAGTCAGGATAGTTCATCAAAGTCATTTCATTTTACAACTTGCCAAAAACAAACCATTTGCAAAAAAAGTGCAACCATGTTCAGCGCAACCATGAAGTCAACAGTCACATTTCAGAATTTCACTAACACTTTGGCTGAACTGCAGGCTGTGTTACACAGAGCGGGAAAGTACACAAGTACTGAAACAAATTTAAACTTCTTTGTGATTTATGGCTTTGTTGTAGTATGCAAAAAGACATCAAAGCACAAAAAAAAGCCCAGAAACTGCTCTGGGTTCAGAGAACTCATTCTAATTAAATCCAGCGTCTGCAGATACAAAAGTTACACATAACAAAATAACAAAAAACTTAAAGATTCAGATACTTCGTCACCATTTACTGACTGGGAAGTTAATTTAATTTCTGCAACTAGAAAATAATGAAGGCAACAGAAGGTATGAAAATGCTGATTAAATATATACTTGATGCATTAAACTAACAGGTGTAGCTATTTGCTTTAGTACTTTTCTAAATATACTTATGCAAGACTATTGAGTTAATAAGCTTAAAAATATAGCTTTGACATGAAGAACATAAGATTACCTTGGAGAGTTTTCTGGAATCTATGACAGAATCTGCCGGTCTTTTCTCCAGAGAGCTGTCGCCACTCTGTTAATCTTGATAAACTACAAAAACACTGTGTCCACGTGGCTGAAGCCAGTTGTTACAGAATTACATTACTTTCCCTTGTCAGCGATGTTTATCTGAGTAGTGAGCACTTTAATATTAAATGACCATCATTTGATATGCGACTGCTGCTGATCACACATCAGCACTTCTTGACCAAAGATAAGCTTACCTTCGCCGCTGTAGGTCTTTTCAAAGCTGTAAGTTGTGTCAGTCAAATCCAGGCAGGCTGTGTGTGTGTGAGAGCAGCCAGAGGGCCTCTTCATGTTTGTTTAATCAAACCCCTCAGCGCTAAGCTTTGTTTGATAGTTCCACTCAGTTGACTTATGTTTGTTAATGACTGATTAAATGTTCATATGTGAGATTTCATCTGAAGTTTGCATCGTTAATATTTCATTCATGCATTTAAGTGCATGTCAGTGTTTCATTTCGCGCCTGTGGTTTTGTGTCTGATCTACATAAAGGTAAGACATCTCAAGTTGCATCTAAGGTGACATGTTTCCAGGGTGGTGCGTTACTTCTTGAGCTGCTCTGAAATCATGTGCAGAATGCTAAAAAAAAAATCTGGCTCGGGGGCCTCCTATTCAGTGCTTGGAAATCCACATAAATGCGAGTGAGACATGCTTAATCAGCTGAGAAGTGAATCTAATGAGGAAGCAGACTGCAGTGGCCGTTTTTGAAAATGTACTCGTGCACTGAGATTTGTTGCTCATTATGGTTTCATATCGTGGACACTTCCCCAGCAGCCGGTCCCTCTGGTCCGGTACACAGCTGCCGTGATGGTCCGCTGCCTGTTTATCGTGGCAGCGTCAATGTATGCTTGTGCTTTTTTCAACATTACATAAAGGCATTTGGGTCAAACTGTGAAAAGATGTGGTCACCATGGAAACCGCTGTCAGTTTTTGTAGACTGGAGGCCGGTGGATGATTGAGTTGATGAGCAGATCACGAATTTATTCATCTGATTCTCTCTCTTTAGTATTATGACTTTGTATATAAATATTCTGTAGATTTTTTAAAAATAAATTCTCAACATTTTAGGTGTTTTTCTTCAGTACAACTTCTAATCAATTGTACGACTAGATCCTAGGCAAAGCTGAGAAAAGCTTTAACAGCTACACCAAATCTTTGCCAGTTTAAACATTGTCTCCACATCTTCTCTCCAGCGGTTTCACCATAATTTGCACTTCAATTTGTGCATCACTAATAAGTTTCACATGACTGCCCCGAGACCTCGGCGACTCTCACAACTTGAAGGTGTGAATCGCCCACAAGGGTTCAATGTGAGGGAACGTCCCGCATGGCACAAACAGCTCCAGTGGAGGGAGAGTGAGAGGGAAATCTGCAATCAATATCGTACCGATTTATTAACCAGGCTGGATGCCAAAAAACTATCTGAAAGCTATTCGGATCAGTGAGAATTTATTCGTACGGTTGTCCTCGGTGCAGCAAGAAGTCGATACATAGAATGGCTTAGTTTATCAGTGAGGATACAAACGATTATTTATGTTAGAGTCTGAATGATTTACAGAAGATTACAAAAACACTCCTGTCTTTGTTTCAATTTTAAGGTGTCGGAACACGAGGAGCGAAGCAGGAAGAGCTGAAGCCACTGACACCACAGTTTGGTACCAGACACAAGGTATGTGACGCTCATTACTGCCATATATTGGATACGCTGTTCAGTGGAGGGTTAGTTTGGATTTTAAATAGCTTTGAGTTGACCCCAGATGTCAATAATTTGGTAGAATTATCAACACATGTTGTTGAAATGATTCTATTGACACTATTTAACCCTTTGAATCCCAAAACCCACTGGCAGGTTTGTAAGTCATGTCTTTTTTTTTCTTTTAAATCACAAAAATGAACCTATTTATCTGAGCAATTAACTTTAAAACAGGAACAATGATCTGATTTTCAACTTTCCAACAGTCAAGACATGTGGCTTCTTTAGAAAAAAACCAACCAAATCTAAGTTGTAGGACTTCATGTTGCAGTGAAAACCAGGCCACAGTGAGTTGCTGATATATGAGAAAGCAGCAACGTTGCTAAAAAAAATAATTCAGATGCAACAATCATGCATGTTGAAAACAAACCTCCTGGTGACCCTGAATGGTTGAATCATTAAGCAACCTTTGACCTGCTGCTCTTAGCTGTAATCAGCAGTTTTTAGTTTGTCCTCCAACAGAGTATTAAGATAATGCAGCTAAACTTGTTTACAACCTGTCTATCTTCATGTTGTCCAGTTTTTGTGTCCCCAGGTTTTAATAATTACTTTGGACATTTTATTACAGCTGATGAACAAGACTAGTAATAACCTGGAATTATTGTTCAGTTTATTGTAGTTTTTTATGTAATGGTTGAGAAAATAACACATGACAACATAATCCCAACAATGAATATGGTTGTACAAGTCATAGTTTATTTCATGTGCTTTACAAGGATATAAATAATGGCCAAAATTACAAAAATCAGTGTGCTGGAAGCCCAAGCCTATGTACATTAGTTGGTCAGCAGTGATGTCACCAAATAATCCATGTTAGTCTTCACTCAAAATACAATCTCTACAATCTAACACTTTTTAAATGTCCAACCTTTATTTTGGTACCTTGTTTCCAGTGCCATTTACTCCAAATCCTTTATTCTTTTCTCTTTTACATTACATGTATGAACAATGAGTTGGCAAAATATCTATGTACATTTTATAATTGGATAATGTCTCATCCAAATAATACAGTAATACTGCGTTTAAAATAGTACATCTGCTAGATAAGAGTAGAGCCCCATGAGAAATGACGGAGGGTTGACCTGACCTAAGAGTTAGCTAACCACCTGCAACATTCACTCTCTGTGTACAAGTATCATCGTGTAGTTCAGATTTTTTAAAGGATTGCCATCATTCTCAGGCCCAAGGTTTTCATCTCAGCATATCATAGAAAAATAATGTAACATTAAGACAACAGTAGACAAGAATTGCACAAGAATAATCATAATCATCATGGTAATATAATACTCTCATATTAAACATTAAAATGTCGGGCAATACGAATACTTTTTTTTTTTTTTTTTACGCTAGATGCTGTTTTGTTCACATAGGTTCATCATCCGGTATGAGACACCTGTTGCATCTTGAGCGTGTTGCAGCTAGTCCAATCACATTTACACGCTTGTGCATATATCGCTGTATTATTTTCTGACATTAAAGAAAATAAAAAGACCAAAAGAGCCAGCCAGACATCCTGGAACCCATGCCAACGCCGACACATGCCCAATGGTGCCTTTAGTGAGCCCATTGTCTGTTACCAACAGATGCCCTGTAACCATACTCACAGTCTCCATGGAGATGCTGACCTCCCAAAAGTTCAAAGGTCATGCCTCCCAGTTGGGGCGCATAAAACAGCTCCTGCTGTAGTTGCACAAAGTTGTGGCTGCTTTCAAACAAGTGTACATTCAGAGCAGACGGGCGTCTGTCAAGATGCAGTCCTGCTAGTGTGTGTGTGTCTGTTGGTCCAAAGTGTACTGTGTCAAGCATCATGTGGATGAATGATGTTAAAATTTTGTAGTCAACCTTAAACACTGTGGAGTAGCATCCATGTTTGTAGTCCTTTTGAAAAGTGAGCAAGAGGGTCCTTTGTAGTCCTTTTTGCATTTATGTGTGACAAGGTCCATGTTTAGGGCTGGCTACATTCTTTGCATTCCACAGTAATAGACATGAGCGTCCGGCATTGCCCTGCAAATGAGATGACATCACTTATCGAGAGAGCCCTCACACCCCGCCTCTCCACCGGCCCCCCTGCTCAGCAAATCCAAAATGGCCACCATGCGTCTCACAAGCCACATGCTAAACCTTTTACATACAAGATTTTTTTCCCCAAATAAAATAAGGTTTATGGGAAGGGAAAAATCCATGTGATTAAAGTAATTCTGAACATACACAAACATGTGCTGAAAAAGGTGCTAGAAAAGCAAAAAATCACCTAAGTCTTCCTGTGTCACAGGTCAAGTTTAAAATATAGTTTGTTAAAGAAATTCACAAGTTTGTTAGTATCTCCAAAAAATAATCTGATATAAAGAATCAAAAAGTTGAAATACATTCTGGTAGCCTGCTGGATGAACCAGTTTGAGTCTAAGTTAGACTGTGCTACATCACCTCTCCTGTAGTTCAGCGCTCCTCTTTGATTAAAAAATGTTTAAAAAGTCTGAACTTTCCTCCAGTTGTCGTGTTTAGACAACATCCCTCCTCATTGCTGAGCCCAGACTGGGATCAACAGACAGCTAAAACACTGTTACGGCTCTTAGCAGTATTCTGGTTTCAAATCTCATTCAAGTTGTCAGGGGCAGTTGGACAAAAGGGCTGAAATGAAGAGAAAAGCGAGGGATGGAGGCAGTCGGAGGAGAAAAGGAGGAGAGAGACGAAGCCAAATGGTTACACCCATCAACAGGAAGAAAAAAAAAAAAACAAGAAGCTGGAAGCAGAGCAACCGACTGGTTGACTGCTGACTGACCGACAAACAGGAAGTGGAAAAACGGAGCTGACCATTCCCCCTACAGGTGGAGACAGAGAAGTGCACCACAGCCCTGGGTTCAAAGGTCATGCGCCAGCCCTGCAGGCAGGAGGACGAGGCCCGGGCCAAAGAGGGGGAGAGCAGCAACGAAAGAGAGAAGAGACAAGGAGAAAGAAGAGAGAGACAACGCAGCGCCAAACATCATCATGCAGTGGACAGGCTCGGCTAACGGGGGCGGGGCGAGATATTTTGTTTGTTATTTTCAGCCTGTGAGGTGACGCGGCGGCGTGCCTCACTCGTGCCCAACTCCGGGGCGGGGCCCCGGTACAGGGCAACCTCTGAAAGGCACACACACAGGAGTGGACAAGGCGGGTGTATGTTAGAAAATAGTGGTCTCGTACTTGGTGTTGACTCCTCTCTTGGCCTCCTGACCGGGCTCCACAATCCACGGCACGTTGGCGTGGCCCTTCTGGTCCATGGACGGCTGCTCCATCTGACACAAGAAATAAAGGAGAGGGGCAAAATAGAAATAAAAACTTAAAAAGATTTTTTTAAAAGCAGAAAAAGAGAAGCCTGACAAAGCCAAATGATTTTCTACGCCCAGCATACACTTAACTTTGGAGCTAGTGCACATTATTACAGAGGAGGACTTGGACCACAAAAAAATTTGAGTTCAGATTTTTTTTTTTCTCAGAATTTCTACTTAAATCTCAGTCTTAGAGATCAACGCAACAATCTTTGGTTTCACGCGACCTCACAAGTCACTGCACGTTTCTTCAGCTCTAAAGGAACAGACAGTCTGTTGGTTTAATCAAGTTATAATACACAGCCAGTTGACACTCTGCTGATGCTACAGGAAGGAGAGATGATGTGACACCATGTTGCATTTATTGTCATTATTCATTTTTAAAGGCTGATCTCCAGCAGCACCCAGCTGCTCTGCCTGGCTGCGATGGTGAAGCTGTGGCTGGATAATAGTTACTGTTTGGACTTCAGCTGCAGCTGTGGTTCAATTTGTGCTTCTGTCCAACGGTTGAAGCTAAATTTGTGCCCGCGGTTCTTTGACAGATGGATTTATGTTATTTAGGAGCTGACAAATATAGTAACTTCAATACAACACTCAACCAGCAAAACTGTCACTCCACAGACATCGCCACAGCTGAACCTGCTTCTCGAGTTTTCCTTCTTAATGCCGTGGAGCAGACAGCTGAGGATGCACTGACTCTCTGTAGCCACAAGCAGCAGCAGCTTATAGGCTTCATGATGTTGTACCGTAGTACATGTAATACAGCTGCAGCCTTTGTTAACATGTTCAGATGGTTGCAACACTGACGACATGGAGAAACAGTGTCGGCGCATTGATCGCTTTACTAACTCAGCATTCTGTTGAACCTACTGTATACCTAAACTCCTAAAGAAACAAACATCTGCCGTAGAAGCACTGCGGGTTCAAACTGTAACATCTGGACGCAGCAGCTGAAGTCCAAACAGCAACTATAACCAGCCACAGCTGCACAGTCAAGCAAAGCAGATGGATATTGTCAGAGATGAGCCTTAAAAAATGACTATGAACAATAAATACATCGAGTGCCACATCATGTCTCCTATCTGTAGAATCTGCAGAATGTTTCCCTGAACTGGCAATGATTTATAACTGGTGCCACATACCAACATGTCAGAAAAAACATAAAGCACATAGTGATCTAAAGCATATAGTAGTCCTCAAACAACTCTCTGTGTGACCTTTAAGAGGCTCCGTGGAAATCTGATTGTGACACAATTCTTCAAAAAAAAAAAGAAAAAGCCTGAGCTGAAATAAATTTTTCACAGTGCCCCTAATCCTCTTCTGTGCATATATGTATTGATTTTGTACTGCTTTTGGATGCTTTCAAGCCAGACAGTGCAAACCACTTTTTCCTGGACTCGAAAATTGACTGTAGGGGCAATTTTCAGATACAATTTCATGCCAATAAAGTCAGTGAAATTAGAGTGATACAGTAGAATGAATGAGATGCAGGTGGAGGATCTGCTGCTTACAGAGAAAAGAGATGGGGGAGGAAAAAATAATAACTGGAATTTGAGGAGATACAGATGAGAAAGTAAAACAAAGCACATGGCCAGAAGCTCAATGCCTGACATAAAAAAAACAACAACAAATTTCTCAGTGCATGATACTGTTGAGTCCTGCAGGGTTTGTATGATAATGTGCTGTATGCGATGCAGTGATCACTGCACATCCAGTGTTGGTAGAGATGAAGGCATCCCGTGTCTGTTGGTGCCACAGTGGAACTATTGTAGTTTTAGAGCTGAGAAACAAAGCAAACAATTTACAGCGTTTTCAAAAATAACCTCACTGCAACAATCAAGCAGCTGGGCTGTGCTGCCTTTCCTCCCAGTCTCTTGGTTTGTTTTCAGATGGTTTTGAAGGGAAGCTAGAGTTGACTCACTGCTGCAGTTTCGAGGGTTTTAGTCTGATACTAAATGTATATGTGAAAAAAATGTATTATTAGCATCCAAATATAGTACTGATATTTGTACAAAAAGCTTTATTTTGCAGGTGTCTCGGTGTTGTTGGAGTGGACAGGGTGAATCTCATCATTCTGCGGTACACTAACAGAGCCATGTTCCCCTTATCTTCTCTCAACACACTGCTACGGCAACAATACGGAAACTAACTATAATATTAATCCAGTTCTCTATCCGCTCCCTCACACACACTCGGACAGCCACAGCAAGACCTTATAATCCTGTTTTGGAGTTACAGGATTAAGGACAAACACATAGACACACTTTTGATCTCACAGCACCACAAACACCAGCATGCTCCCTCCGTGAAGAACATGTCCAGAGCACCACCAGGATCAAATTCACCAACCGCGCGTGAAGCCACTGAATGAACTATTTCTGCCTCGGACATAAATTTTATATCGACACCCCTTTTTGATTTTCTGCAGAAAGCTCAGAAAATACGAGCCTGACGTAATGCTGCAGGGACATTGGCTGTGTGATTTGGCTCCACAAACCTTGAAACTACAGCAAACTCACTGATCCAAAGTGATGCAAAACATGCTTTTAGCAATGGGGGTCTATTGCACTTAGCATATTTGAATAATTTCTTGGCACGTTGTGTGCTCTGTGGTACAGCAGTCCTTTTTTTGATGGCACTTTAAAAATGCTGTGTGCAAGATGTGGATGAGTGAGGAAGAGTCGAGTCAGAAGGAAAGACAGTCCAAACATTGCAAGCCTTCAGTGAGTGGTTCAATGGACGAAGGTTGTTGTAAAGGAGAAATTGATTGTATTGTATTGATTCTGAATCTGCTCATCAGCTCCAGTTCTTAACATTTCTAGATTCCGATTGTTTGGGGTTCAGGTGGTTGGGGTGACTACAACAGTAAAATTGTGACTAACCATAATGTGATGATAAACATTATAGTTTAACAGTCACATTTCCCAGCAATAAGTACTTTTACTAATACAGCACACTTTCCTGATTATGCTTGCATACTTACTTTTAACATTTTCAGTGCAGGCCTTTTATAATGTGCTATTACTACTTTTGCCTACAGTAAGTAAAGGCTCTGTGTACGTCCACCACCATGAAGTTAACAACCATTTATTAAAAATATAAATGAATAGAGGTTGAATGTTTTTAGCAAGTTGGGTTTACCACAGCCTGACTCACGTCTCCTTTAATGAAGGTGATGATGTAAACTAGTGGGTTTGCTGTGTGAAGTCAGTCTCCACTGGTGTTGCTCTAAGGGGAAGTACAGTTATTTTAGTCAGCTGTAGACAAGCAGAATAGCGACTGAAAGTCTGTGTGTTGTGTTTGCCGTCATGTTACAAGCCGTCCTCCTGCACTCTTTACAGAACAGTTGTGCGAAATGTGACTTACCACAGATAAAGGTTAGCCGGACAAAGGGATTTAATCCGTAGCGACGGTGGTGTCTTCTCTGGTTTCTTAAATATTTTGGGGTTTACCTGGCCCTAACAATAGTGGGGTCAATTAAGGTGATTGTTATTCATCTACTAATCAAGCGAGAGCAGATGAACTGGGAATAATGCATGAGGGGATGGGGAGGGATGCATGGAGACAACTTGCATGGCTAATGAAGCAGATGGATATTCACGTTCTGGTAGGTTTATAGTAGGTGTCTACAGCACACTGCTTATTTAAAAGCAAGTGAAATTTGGTTGAGATGACAATTTTTTTGATCATTCCTATAACATCTGAATTCTGGTTCTAATTTGGAACTAATTTTGAAGCACAGGTTGTTGAATCAAAGACTTTATTTATATTCATTTACCATCTCAAATGTACTATCTGGGAGGCAGTGTATCCCATTCCAGGGGCGGAATTGGTGTAGCGGGAAACATAAAAACTGACTGGAGCACTAAAGCCAAGGTCTGCATTCAGCTTTATATTAGCCATAAAGAAATGAAGTGGGTTGGCTTTGGAAGATTGGCTGTACAGTTGTTTTAATAGCACTAAATGTTGATGTGAAGATAGAGGTAGTAACTGAGGAATGACACACACACACACACACACACCAAGACTCACTGCAAACAGGAACACACAGGGATGCTGAGTCAGTTGAATAAAAGCAACAGAATAAAATGGAAGCACTTACAGATGGCGCTTTCTCCTTGACTAAAAGAAAAATTATGTGGAAATAAAGGATAAGAGAAGGAAAAGCGTGGAGGACCTGTGACTGAGCTTTGTGAGGAAGATGGAAGAGTCGAGGGGGAGGAAGAGGAGGGTGGAGAGGAGGCCGGTGAGGGGTGTAAATGTGGCCCAGTGACCAGCGGCTGGAGGGGGGCATGATGACCTACAGGGGCAGAGGTCATACACAGGTCAGAGTGGGCCTGCTCGGCAACACCACAACCGACAACAACACAGCGGCGAGGCAAGAAAACCACAGCGATGACAGCAGCTGAAAACCAAAGCGAAAACCATGGCAACAACATGGCAGCAAAGTCATTGCCCTGGCAACAGCGTGGGACAGCAGCATTACTGCAATACAGCAAAACTCAAGCTGGAGAAGGCAATGTTACGCCACATTTATATAGCAACTTCTGCATGGCAACAACACTCCCACCAATATGAATATGGCACAGCAACTGTATAACATATCACTCCGAACAAACGTTTTCACAAGCCAGACTCTCATTATATACATGTATATGTTTTAAAATATATCTCCGGATTCATGGTATATTTCTGCCAACAAGCGGAGAGAAGTCAAATTTCAGTTGCTCTTTCGTTCGTTAAAGATAGAGTCAAGTATAAACATAAACTTCTCCGCCACCTAAAACTGAATCTGCTTGGAAACATGCTATTTTCACACTGCTGATAGGCTTTTCACTTGCTTTAAAGAACAGAATTAGATGTCAGTCCTGCACAATTAGTGTCACGTGTTTCATTCTGAAGCTGCGCTCAGATTGCAGTAACATGCCAGTGCTGATCCAAGACAACAGTCATATCAGACACATTCACCCCGATAAGGACAAGCTAAGTGGATGTTGAGGGAGATTTACAAGCAGATGTGCTCACACAACATACACAACACAATAAAAATGACAACGGGAAGGTGCAGGGAAACCGATACTTGTGGGCAGAGAAACAAAGCAACCATATTTTAAAGCACAGGGGCTTAAGAGGTGCTGCAGGATGGAGATTATAGCTGGCGGGTGGCAGGAATATTAAGTGAATCCTGCAGTATCTTTGCCTTGCTGCACACCACAAGCCATTAACTACACCACACACTCACATGAACACAGGGAGGAAAAAAGCAATTAATGGTTAATGTAATGGTTGCCGACTCAGCAGATTGTGTGTACACATGCCATCGTCCATCATCTCTGTAGGCACGAGACCACACACAAATACTGCATGTGCTCTCCTTTTCTATCTTTTCTCCTCGTCTCACGCTGTCTCTCCTCACCATCTCACATTCGCACTAACTTTAGAAAGTGAGGCCATTCTTCCGAAACCATTGCTCTCCTTCGTCACCATCTCTTTCTTTTCATGTATGTAAAATGGGCTTAAATTTGGTCCTCTGTTATAGCAGCCACCGTAACTCTATACCGAGCCCTTTAGACACACATGTGCTACCGTGCCAGCCGAAGTGTGTCTGTGGAAGAGCGATGTGTGTTCTAAGTGGGTTAGCGCGACTATTTTAAAGCTCTGTCGGGGGTTAATGGAAGGTTGACAGGTTTGCTGATAGACTTAGTGACGCTGTGGTTGGAGGAGGCATGACACATGTTCAGACTTAAACACTGAAATTCACAGTTGTATGTGGGACACAAGTATCTCATATCACAAAGGCCAGGCTGGGTATCAAAGGCAACACTTTATTCTTACCAACTGAAAGTAGACAGCTGGTAAAGGTGCACAATGTGTTTGACCACTGGAAGTGTGATGGAGAAATATTATTTTATGGGCAGCAGTGGGATGGGAGTGAAGTAGACGACACCGAGTTCTGAATTTAACAATGGTTTTGTTTAAGTCTTAGTATAAAAAAGCAGGTCAGATTTTTCCTGTAATGTTTAGGGGATTTTATGACTGAATGACACTGAATGGCAGAATTTGTAGTGCTGAGGACATACGCAGGGTGATGGATATCAGAGGAAGGACACCCTGCTGCATCTATTTCAGAGCTGAGGGGCATCTCAGCAGTAAACAGAGGCAACAGAGAAACAGAGCTCTAGCTGTGTTTCCATAACAAAGCATTGCATTACAAAAGTGTAATGACACAATTGCACAAAAAAGCGTTAATATTCATGATGACAAACATTTTCTGATTAAGTTCTGATGTAGCGAACGTTTAACTCACATGACTGATCAGCTGTTTCCACTTCTTTCATTAAACATGGTGAACACCAGCTCACATGAATGAACAATTATCACCTTCCAGATTAAAAACAATGTCTGGATACTACCGCCACTTTCAAACAAGAGTGTGTGAGTTTACTCTCTCCAAAGCAATGAATAGATCACACTTGCTTTTTTGAAACTTTTTTTAAGCAACACTTTTTTTCTCTTTTGCTGTGTCCAATGACTAACAGGAAGTTTGAGTCAAGGCTCCTCAACTGATCAGTTACACCACCAAAAGTTGAAGAGATGTCCCTATCCTACCTGACAGCAAAACCCAGATGTCATATCAGCATTTGTATGGAAACATCTTATGACATCCAGCCCTACTTCAAGCAGATTACTGCCCACGAACAGAAAGCAGTGGGCTGCAAGTCAAACTCCCTCAGATAGCGCTGCACACTACAGCATTTTTGATGAGCATCTGATGGATGCCGTGCTTCAGTATGTAGCAAACCTCCACATGAGTATTCTTTATCTTCTTACACAAAGAACACTCTCACACCCAGAGTGAGCAAGCGAGCCTCCCTGGAGCCCTATGCAAACAGGCCTCATCAATCAGCCAAGTGTGTAAGAGACTGCAGGGACAGCAAGACCAAATGGACGCTTAACAGATCAAATATCCACCTACACCAATGCCACTTCGTCCGCTGGGCCAAGACACACACAGACACAAAACACAAGCAGTTCTGTGTAAAGCCTGTAAACCAAACTCAGATTTAAAAACAATGAAATGAGCGGGAATAAGCGACTGGAACGGATCAGACCAGAGGGACGAAATTATGGACAGATTCCAGTGAAAATGGGACAGTTAATGGGATGCTAGTTAGGGTTGATTTGAAGCAAATACAAAAAAGCTAAATTTGAGTTTAGGAGTTAAAAGGTGATGCTATTGGAGGGGAAAATCCATCCCAAAACACAATACGAAATTAATTTAGTGCTGCATCTCAGTCTTGTAACAACATCAAAAACAGTTTATCAATATGTGGAGGATCCAGCATCACACCATCATCGTCACCGCCATCAAAACCATCTAGAGTTTCTGATGTAATATTTCATTTCAGGATGGATTTTCTTTTGCAGCTGTGTGGTAGGGCTGCTTACAGATTTGCGGATGTTGACTCGGGGTTTGGGGACAGGTTTGCTGGGCTTGCTGTCAAAGCTCTCGGGCAGTGTGGATGATCCGTGGCCGCTCTTCCTGGCCTGGAGGGCCAGCTGGTACGCCACCTCGAAGGCCTGGCCGAGTGTCAGGATGATCTCATAGGCCAGGTTCTGACAGCAAAAGAAAACAGGTGTGAGAATACAATATGATGTTACATGCAGAGTGAGTGCTTGCCGACAACAGGTGACAGCAGAGTGTCAGTACTGACCACATCAAAAGCAGTGAAGACATGGCAGTAGTGGTGACTGGACTTGAGGTCTTTGGTGATGTAGGCAAATGTAGACAGATCCTCTGGATCCTGAGCTGCACATGAGATGTTACGGATCTCATGCTCTGCTATGATGTTCTGCAGAGAGAGAAAGAAGAGAAAGAAAAAAAAGAGAGAGAAAAATAAAGAGGTGCAAAGAGAGGTTGTTGATTATCTCCACTGAGCCACTTGATGAAAAAACAAATCTGATTTATTATTCATCCCAAAACCATAATCACTGGAACACACTTTTGGTTTGAGAGTCTTCTGGAGTCACTGAATTGGAATTTGTCCTCTGGTAATGTCACTAGAGAACACTCAGACTCTGTGTTGTGTTAATTAAAGCACATCCAGTACTGTGAAATATACAACATCAAAGCCAAAAGAGAAAGTTTCAGTGAGGGTTGACATTAGGAAAACATTATGTTTAGGTCGGAAGTTTCTTTGTGCTGAATGTAGAAAATATCAGCGACACTGAGAATGCATTACATCTTGCTTTGGAATAAGAGAGAAGGTGTCTAAGGAATAAAGATTAAAGCTTAAAAAGAACATATTGTAGTAAAAATCAATGCAGTGCAGATGATTTCACCAGAGAGAAGAACAAAAAGACGTTACCTAACAATGGGTGAAATGCCACTTTAGTCATCCTGCACAGGATTGTCTTTGCCCTTTGAGTCTTTAAAAATAATCCTATTGATTACTTTGGCAAGGTGAGTGAGAAATAATTTGTGTTTGTGCTGCAGATAATGTGAGCTAAATCTCTTTAAATGTCCCCTTAATTTAGTAGCGGTTCATTTTATTTGTTAATTTTGCAGTTCAGCTGGCTACGAATCAGACACATACAAGACGAGGAATAATTAACTGGTGAGCGTCACCAGCTGCTCTCTACATCATCACTACTGACCAACTTTAATATCTAAATCTGTCCCTGTATATTTTTTTGTATTGTGGATGACCTATTTCAATGTGCTCTGTGCAGTGCATATTCTCATCTTCTGCTTTTTCAGACCAGAACCTCATAATGTTCCTCACTACGACAAGAGTTACAGTGACCTGAGGTGGATTAGATCCTACTTTTTTTTTTTTCCACACATATGTACCTAATGAATGTTCCTCTTGAATGTGGTTGTTGTCCAATTACCGATTAATTCCTATTTTTCCTGACTGGACTCACACTGTGTAAATATCATTCAAACACTGCATAAAAAAGGAGATGATGCAAAACAGCTTTTTAAAATAATATTAACACGGAAATTTTGTTGACAATACTCCACTAAGCATTGGGGGAAACAGTTGATTGCAATTGTTTTTTCGTGCTTTTCATCTATTCCATGCTCTTACTTATTTTTCATCGCACATACAGATTGAAGTCAGTGAGGCTGCAGCAGAAAGAGCATCAGCACTGAGCTACTGTGCAGACTGTAGACGTCAGAATGCCACTCATGTTGCTGTTCAAAAGCCTGACCTTTCCTGTGTTATTTACAGTGGGTGTCACAGGAAGCGAGCTGTGCGTGTTACCTTATTTGTGGCATCGATAAACTTCACTCCTTTGTAGGACACGGAGAGCACGATGGTCGGCACTTTCTTCATCTGTTCTGTCGACTTCTTGGAGTGCACAAAGGCAAAAAAAGGAGACAAAAAGAGGAGAGAGGCAGCAATGACTTTTGAGGAAGCTTGAACACATGTGACACAAAACAGGAATCGTTTGCAGTTTTAAACTTCAAAGTGGAAAATTGCATTTGGTTGATAGAGATTTCGTTTTAATCCGTATCGGAGAGGCTGCCTTGAGTCTGTAATGGAAATATTGAAAACAATGTATGAGATAGATGAGGTAATCTATTGATGACTTCCTCCTCAATTACCAAAATCGATTCAAATCATCTCCAAAGGTCATGGGTTGTTTGGCACCTCATGAGAACAACAGAAATTTAATTTAGAAACTACATTTCTAAACCCAATTGACTGCAGCGATGCAAATTCAATAAGTCTATTAGCTTATAAGCCGTATCAGGCTCCTACATTGTATCTCTCACCATTTCTTTTAATTACATACCTATATTGAACTCATTATACAGCGCGGTACTGTGGAGAATCGTGTGATTTACAGCGATGTCAGCATTTTCCTCTCGGCTGCCATCCTACCTGCCAAAAGCTGTAATATATTCAAAGCTGTGTGATGAGTCTCTTTCCTGCCTGCTCTGTATCACTTTGTGTCTTTCATCACTTGTCATCTCCTCCTCTCAGTATCCATATTTCTATCACAGTCCGTCCTTCCTTTCTCCCTCCTTGTCTAATCCACTCCCTGCTATCCTTTCCGTATCTGTTTTCTTTGTTCTGTTCTTTCCTCCCCGCTTGCAGTGTGTTGCTGCTGCAGTTCGACCCTGTCAGGATCAGGTAAGGCTGAAAAGCTGACAAAGGCAGCTCTGCTCGGCTTCGCTGGCGGATGCACGGTTTGGCTGTGAAGTTGGAATTTAAACATCCACGTCTACTTCCACCGTGGAGGGACGGATGAAAGGAGGGAAGCTGGGAACAGGGGCGGGTGAAGGCACGTTAACAATGTTATTAAAACCGGGATATTATGACGTGCATCTCATTGCACTTAATTACAACCTTGGAGTGCAGCAAAGGTGTGTCATATTAAGGAAGCAGAGGTGCAGAAGAAGGAAAGATGCTCTCTGATGTGGCCATATAAATATAGAGACAGAAGAAAAGAGGGAGGAGGGGAGAGGAACTGAAGGCTTTTCTCATGAATATTAAAATTTATCTTCACACTGCAGCAGCTTGGGATGAGAGTGAGAGGGTTGAACTGAGGGCCAGAGGAGTAAAGGAGTCAGTGTTACAGTAAAACATGGTAGCAGGACACAGACAAGGCCAGCGAGAAACAAAGAAAAAGAAGAAAAAAAGGAAAGATTGAGTAGCAGAGTGATGCCTGGCGAGAGAAGAAATAAGGTGATTAGAGGTAAAAGGGGGATTGTGGGGTATCAAGCCACCCAGGCAGTGATATTAAAAATAAATCCCTCAATACACTAAATCCACCATCACCATATTTTAAGTTTGTTTAAGTTCAAGTAAGTGTGAGGGTACTCAGACTATCAGACTGTGTCCCAGATTAAAAGGTCTGGTAAGGTTTTTCTGGAGAAAAAACTTTATGCAGCAAAATCACAAGTGCAGCAACCTGCACCTGCATGTGGACTCGACTAGAAGGTGTTTGGCTTGTTTAAAAATGGATCAATGTGCCTGATTATAATATTACTGAAGTGATCAATCTTGACTGAGTGCAATTAAAGGGTTACAGATATAGTACAAAGGACTTGGTTCTAAAAGTTGTAATACACCAGAATTAACTCAGTGTTGACGCTAGCTTCAGAACATACTGGTCCGGCTGCATTCTGGCTTATTTGTGTTTCTTTAAAGTGGGCTAAGTGAAGAATGCAGCTTCTGTGTTTCCCCAAAATTGTGACGGGTGGTGCTGTTGTTGTGGAACGTTTGCATGCAGGGAGATGAGCACTGTGTTTAAAATGGATTATTCATTGCAAAAAAACAAACAGGACGGCCTCACTGCATGATCAAAATCCATTGAAATTCTTTTTTTAAATTTCCTTGCTGCTCAGAGGTTGTTATTGTTTCCCGTCATGAAGGGTGTAAGTCACCTGAAATGACTGGTGGCTCATACCCACATCCCACATTAGGTGAGTCAGTTTAATGTTAGCTGGATCTGTCTTGGCTTTCCTGTCAGAAGTGAAGTGTGTAAGACTGTGCTTTACCCTCATCTTGGCACAGGCATCTTGTGTGGACTCTGTTCCTCTCAGCTCCTTCACCAGCATGGAGCCCAGGTACTGTTGAAAAGAAGCAAACAAAGAGATGGGGGGGTCAATGCACGCTGGGTATAGAAAGTGTCTGGTCATGGCTGGATATAAAATTCAAGACAGTGTTTAACAGAAGTTGTTTAAACCCCAAGAACTTTTATGCCTAAGTTTAGTAACAGCAGCAAAGTGTCCTCCTTAAGAATGTGGAAACAGGAAATGTTGGCATTTTAGTTGCAGCTTAATGAAATGGTCGGCTGTGATTCTGTTCCGTTTGCTAGCAAACTGAGCTCCCTGCTTGAATTTAAAATAAAGCTGGGCCTCTCTGGTGAAGACGTGTCCCTCCTACATTCAGCTTTTCAGATGAACTCAAGTGGAAATAATGGAGACACAGTCTAGCAGCAGGGAGAGTCATCTGCTGTCAACTCTGGTTGCAGTTTTGATGAGGATGACTCTGATGAACTAGTCACAGCCATCTTCTTAAATGATGAACAGGCCATCCTGCTGCCATCAGTGTCGGCAGGATGGTAGGACACCGCTGTTTCCAGCAGCACTGCTCCCGTCTAGGTCCTGACTGGTGACAGCTGTTTGACTGCCACAGCTTCCAGCAGCGGTGACCCTGCTTTATGCCTTGATCATGATAAAATGGCCTGAGCCAACCTGCCAAATGATCAGCAAGCACTGCTGCAGCTGAATGCTAAATTAATTCCTGCTGAAGAGGACAGCGCAGCCTCCACCAGCGTCGGCCCTGTCCAGATCAATGTCCAGCTGCTTTGTTGCTGCTCCCAGGAGCAGGGCTCTTTGCTGGTAACAACCAGTTTTCTTTGATCGATCACATCTCGGTGTATGACTGCACTGGTCACAAGTTTAGTTGTTTCGTAGTCCTGCCAGTGAATCATTACAGTAAGCATACATAGATGCGATTGTGTCTTTACTGACATCAAGTGACATCTTCAAACCACATGACTCCCTTCATCACCAGACCTGTCTAGTGTAGGGCTCGACGCTGAATGGTTACAGTCAGAGAAGATGAAGCTGATTGGTTAAGAAAACAACCTTAGATGTACTTGAGGAGTGGCCGTCTTCTCTCAAACAATCCAAAATTCACCATATAGGCCAACATAATACAGCTTCTATCGTTCTGTGCTCATAGAACTGGAGTTATGTCCAATAACTACTATTTGTTGTTGTTTTTGTGCACTCGGTTAATGACACCATCAAAGCTGTTAGACCCGACACTGTAATGGACACACACTGGCTAAAAGGGCTGATTAAGGTGGCATTCATGTAAACATTTGTGCCACCTTAAGCCTGCCCTAAGCTCCTGCACCGTACAGTCACTTAACACAGTTCTCACCAGCGACAACGTGCAACACATTAAGTGGAGGCCTTCCTACACTGTACAAAACAACAAATTACACTCTTACTCAAGAAAAGAAAAACTGTGGCTTTTGAAAATATTAGTTTTAATATAGCTGAATTATTTGTGTTGTCTTACTGTTTTGTTTTTATTGTGTTAATGTTTTCGCAGAGGAAAGTTTCTGTACAACTGTGCAAACACGGGCTTTCAATAAATGCACACAGACACACATGGCAGTGATTACATCAACCTTCAGAGGCTCCCGGAGGTACATCAACACTGCTGTTTGGCAGATCCTTGTGTCTGGTCACGACTTTGTGGTCAGTCATTTTGCGCACGTAGTATCAGATTTAATAAAGACGCTACTAATGGTGACAGTGTTTTACAGGGACAATGTTTATGTAGACATTAGAGCACTTAATAGGTGTGACATTCCCCACCCTTGTAGTGCCTGTGCGGCTTATGGAGGGGACCTTATTCCCTAAAGTGGGACCCCAGCAAAGCTTTTAGTGAATTACAAGAGAAATATTTACAGCTTCTTTTATCTCATCCATTCAACTCTACAATAAATGGCTCTAAAATCAACAACCAAAGCAGCAACCTCATGTGATTTATCTTACGTTTGAATAGCGATACATTTGATTACAGCGGCAGAAGAACATTTTGGACAAGTTGCTTTACGTGATGAGTTGCTTTTCATGTAGCGGTCGGGACTTTTACTCAGTCATATTTTTAGCTGGGGAGTCTGGTCCTTGGCAGATTAGGAGGAGGTCGTCTGGGCATATTAATACTTTGTCTTGACTCAAGCTAACAACGTTAAATCGCTGTTATGTCAGGGTTGCTGGCAGTTATCCTGAAAATTGCATTACAGTTGCACACAGGACCAGCTGCCGTCTTGTATACCATGTCTCTGTGGCAGTAATTGTTGGTGTACACAAACACAAGTCTTATCAGTTTCAAATACAATTCAAGGCAACGTAACAAGACCTAAACACAGCAGCCATGCTCATCGCTCTATAAGGCTGTATTTAGGTACAGTGTAGTGTCAGTGTTCTGCAGATATTTTATCACAAAATAAATGTTTTCCCTGACAACAATGCTAATAATTGATTATCTGAGGGATGACAACTCGTTCTGAGTTGTAAGCACCAAAATTTTTTATTGCAATTTGACCAATAGTGGTTGAACTTAAAACCACAAATGTAAACGTCACAGCAGGAGGTGAAGTCATAGGATCACCAAAGTCATCAGGCTGCATCTTCTCAGGACCACAAATCTCTGAATCAAGTGTTACAGTAGTTGTTGAGATATTTCTGACTGGGCCAGAGTAGTGGACTGACCAACACACAATGTCACCCAAAAGCAATTTCACTAGCTTCTGTCTGATATTTCAGTTTGTATCAGTTGTCATGACGACATGATACATGAGGATGATTAGTCTTTTTATAGAGAGAGCTGATCTAGTTAAAGGCTAACATCAATTAGAAACGAGAAGACAATCTACCCTAGTCAGGAAGGAGGAGACAATGTGAGGACTTTAAAGTCTGACTGTTAGAACTCACAAATATTTTGTATATTTGATGCATCTTCAGAAGCTTTTATATTAATAAGACAGAGAACACAGAGTCGGTGCTAAAACAACATTAGCTGGTAATGATGTAGTGTGTAGTAATGATGTAAGAATGTCTGCAGGGTTTTATGGGAAATGGATTTGTAATAACTTCATATAATATTTTCGAGCTCAGGTTGTAAAGCTGACATAATAACGTTAAGACGTTATTTGCAGAGGAGACGGTTTTGTTTATTTAGGGCTTGAGATGAAAATGAGAACAGTGCTGATGCATTCTTCATCCTGCCCTGGCTTTTTACTCTGCCTCTTTCTCTATTAAAACAAACACAATGCACTCCTCTGTTTCCGCTCACCCTCTCATCACTGTCTTATCCGTCTAATTTATTCTTATTCACTCTCCAGCTCTAGTCACCTCGCCAGTATTCACACTGAGCCGCTCTGTTGAGACTCTCGCTTATTTATCTCACTTTCTGGAGCCTGTTGTCCTGGGACAGACAGCGTTAGAGGTGTTGTCATAAATGGCTCCATGAAAGCGCCACAATATTTTCCCTGGTGGCCCAGTCGTTGTGCGTTCCTCCCATTTGCCCAGACACCTTGCCTGTGTAGTACAACTGTCAGAAGCCTAATGGTCCACGTTGCTGCTATCAATCTTGTAACGGCGCGAAAACGAAGAAGAGCAGATTTTTGACTGAAGGAAGGCACGCTCTCGGGAAACTTATCTCTTATTCACTGTCTCTCTCTCATTTTTCCTTGCTTTCATTCATATTTGATATCAGCATCACATTTGATTTCTCTTGTATTTGTTCAAACTCTCTCCAGCTATCTTTTTCCTCTTCTCTGGCTCTCTCACATAATAATCCAGCTCATGTTTACTCCACGTCTTCACCACAGTGACTCCCAACCAATCAGAACATGCATAACTAAGACTCCAAGTTATATCCCCTCTATGTGTTTCTGAGAACCAGTGGTATCTTAAATTGCTTTCTGCTGTGTTTAACCTGCTCTGTAATCATTTCAGTCAGGATGCTCAGTATGTAATCCGTCAGAGGTGCAAGGCTGTATCCGTGGTAACATGGATATGTAACATTCTTTATGTAACTGGCAAAGGTCTAAATTTACCAAAGTACTGAGAATAACTGAGTGTGGTACTGACTGAGAGGCAAAGTTGAGGGTCATTGATCTTTAACACTGTCTTCTGTGTGCACTGAAATGATTGATCAATCCACATATCAATCAGCAGTAAACTGTAATTATTAAAAACTGATCTCTTTTGGTTTTGGATTGTTAGTTATGAGGACATGTAATCTGCACAAGTAAACTTGGGTCTTTGGACATTTAAACCATGGGATGCTCAAAGACACAGGAGTGAAGTGAAGATGTTGGACTCACATAGGCTTCGTAGTCACAGGACTGAAAGATGAGCTTCTCTGGGTGATGCTGCCAGTACTGCACCGGAGTGGACGAGGTGGCCTCGTTGGGTGGACGCAACGTGATCGGCTCGCACCATTCGCCTGCCTGAAACGACAACAAACTGCATGTCAGGACTCAAGCGAGATCACACAAGGCTACAAGATGGGGCACGACATCAGGGCTTGTGCTGCGTATCCCATGTTGACCTGATAAATGCGTGTAAGATCATTATGTAACAGCTTTTCTGACTGAACATGAGCATGCCTTCAGAAGGACATGCTTTGGAGAACGTCCAAGAGGAAATTAAACTTGGATGAATTATTTTCGGCTCCTGCATGTTCTCATACTTCAGCTCAGCTAAAGACTCGTTGCTGTTGTTGCTCAACACTTTTTCACCCAGCGGTCTTTCACCTCTTTAAACAAAGGGAAGTAACTAAATCCAATCTGCATACTTCTCAGATGTCTGTGGATAACAAGCTTGTTTTTTGTCTTTCATTCTTCTGTAAATGAAACCAGATGATTTTTGCCTGAGGAGGTATTCACACATCCTGTGCCAAAACGCTGCATTTTTATGTTCATATCTGACTGTGTTGGAGGCGAGATCCTCCCTCCAGATGCAAAGATGCTGGATAAACATCTCAGGGACGAGCCTCTGCAAATAGCCACGGACCAAATCTATGCTAAAGTCGACGTTACGATATCATTAACTACCTTACACACACACACACACATGTTGACCCTGCTCAGGATGGCAATTTTTAGTTACCAAAGGTTTTACTGTGTATAAGGAGCAGAAATGTGTCTAGAGAGAAGAGCTGGAGTGAGAAACATTTGTGAGTAAACCAATCATAGAAACATTGTGATAGTCAGCAAACAGGGGTATTGACACAGAATAAAGATCTTTCATCCTTTTTCAAATATCTTCTATTCTTGCAAAGCTGAGTCATCAGTGCCACCTCAGAGTTTTGAGTCTGGAAGAGGGGAGATATGCTGTGATGCACGCACACTTCAGACATTCAGCCATATAACTGTAAGTGTGTGTTAGTCTGCACTGATAAGCTATGTGATTCACACAGAGACACAAAAAGACCCTAATCATACGGAATCAAAACACAGCTGCTACCTCAGATGTGAGCACAAATGTAAGTGTGTGCATGTCTGTAACTGAATCATTGTGCTGTTGTTGATTCTGTCCTAAAGTTCTAATTTTGTACTTTGAATGAGATTAAAAGTGGCTGGAAAGACAAGCTGCTGACTTGGAAAAGTATGTCTTGTTTACTCAAAACTTTATGTCATTAAACTGCTGGACAGAAATGCTGTTTCTCTACAATGTCAAGCACCTTGTGTGCACCACGAACAAACTACTGCAGATAAAAATTTATGCTCTAAAGCAATAGACCATACCTGATTGTCTTTGAAAGCATGCCAAAATAACTGTTGCCCTTCACCCACTCAATTATGGTTTGCATATTTTTGCATTTTATGGAACAAAGTCTCCAGCATGCATTTTGTATTTGTTCATTTGTAAAATTTATCCGATCTCTAAACAGCACAGGCAGCTGCTGTTGTCAGATGGTTTGCCTGCTGCAGATAATATTGATGAATTCAGATAGAACACTTTTGACTTGCATCTCATTTATTTCACAGACCAGCATTTAATTACCACTATATCACTTGTTATTAAGATTTACTGGACTGTCATCATTACAAATGTGATACTGCCTTAAAGCTCATTAGTTTCTTATTGCTTCACATTTGTGAAATTACAAGATTATAGCTTTGTAACATTACTAAAATCTGATTGTTCTTAATGTTTTTTTTTTATTATATACCTATAGCATGAAGATTTAAAAGAGCATATTTTGATATATAAGCATAAGTCTGGAGTTGTTCCCTTGAAAAGACCATTGTTTGATATAATGAGCACATCTCTCAGTGTCACAGTTGGCTCACTGATGTTTTTAATTGTTTTTCGACAACAATGGAGCTCTGTGGCACAGAGGAATAAACCTCACCATGCTTTGACAACTCAAACTATTTGCTAGCACAATCAGTTTATTGTTACTGTTGGTCTTTTTGTGGGAATACTCTTTAGATATATGTAAGTTTCAAGTATTTACGCAGCCACGTTTATATCGATGATTGTGACCATTCATAATACTCTCCGTCCCTCTCTCCCCCTTCCCGTCTCCATTCATCCCTCCATCCTCTCCTCCCTTCCTCACCATGCTGACTTGGGCCATCTGTCGCTCCAGCTTGGATCGCGGCACGTCGTCGAAGTAGTTGTCATTGCTGCGCTGCCTGCGCCGGGCGTCCGCCTGCATGATGAGGTGCTGCACGTCCAGAGATCCGCCCGGGACCCCCGCCGTGTACGCTGCCTGGCCTACCGAAGGGCTAAGCTGGGGAGGAGTGTGGTTTCCCCCGGGCTCCTAGTACGAAATGGGCGTGGGCAGATTGGAGCGATGGAAGGAAGCAAGAGAGATTTCATTCATCATTTTGTAATGTGCAATGTCCCTGCTGTGTGTCCAATAAGTAGGGCAATTGCATGCACTGTGCAATGTCACATTTTATTTTTCGGCTACAGTGTTGCTATGTTGTTAAATGCAAATATCTCAAACTGCTTTGTAAAATCGAGAATGGAAGGCACTGTCCTGCTGCCAGAAAGTCTTCGCAGCTCCATCAGTGTCCTTAATCACGACAACGAACCCATGCATGCTCAGTGCAAGTCCTTTTAAGTGAAAGCACTGGTTAGATTTTTAAAGTGGAAAATCATGTTCATTTGAGAGGTTTTCGAACTGAGTGGAGACTAAAATTCCCCACAGAATTAGGACTTTTATATGTTTTAATGGTGTAATGGTCTTACACGCTAGAAGGTCAGTTATTTCTCCTGAGAGGTTTTTCACTTTCAGTTGAGTGCATATGAGAAGACTCTTGCTGCACAAGTTGAAGTGTTACAACTTTGCATCTCAGTTCTCATCACGAGCTTAGATCTGTTCCTTTCCCCATTTGTCCATCACACAGAGCGTTCTGCTCTTGTTTGCTCTGTATTATGGCGTAAACAGAGCCCTGTGCTTGCACACTGGAAGACAAGGCCTCCTAAACACATCATTTTGCACTATGTTGTGCCATCCACTATAATATTGTTTTGCTTCAATTGCAAGCCACTGGCACATCTTTGAAGAATTTTACTGAAATTAGACTAAAATCAGTTAACTGATAAATTGATCAAGAGCACATTTATTAAGCTGAAATGCCAAATATTTGCTATTTCCTGTCAAATGGGAAGATTTGCAGGTTTTAGCTGTTTTATATATGTTGTACATTTATATTGTAAATATTTCATATTTCAAGTCTTGGGCAAAAAATAGGAATTCAAGATTTTATTTGTCTATTTACCAGGAACCATGCAAATAAACATTGCACAGGTCAGCAGTGCATTAGATGTACTGTAGATAGGATGTCTATGTATCTGTCAGGTATTTCAGCATATTGTCATTTGCTTTTGGTAACTCTGCACACCAGAGAATTTTCTAGTCTTTTTATTTTTTTCATTTTTTAAATTTTATTTGAAGATGAGACATTCGTAACTGCAGTTCTCAGAAGGAAATGTTGAAGCACAGGTGACAGGTCAGAAGTTAAACCAGTTGCTTGTGATTAGCATCCAAGACAAGCCAGCAGGGAGGAAGCTGCTGTGGTTCAGCCATTTTGTGCCTGCCTGAGGGATTTGGATTATCAGTTTGTTGGTAACAGAATCAGAGGGGAGGTTTTTACAGTATCTCCCTCAGAGAAACACACAGCCATCTGGGAAGGGACGACTGTTTTCTTCCTCTGTCTGATGAAGTCATGATAATATGAATCCACATGGGTTTAGATATGTCTCAGGCTGATCGTGGCTCAAGCAGCATACAGGGACTCACTCACCCTTAAGGAGATGGCCCGCGGAGGTTTTTGTGGGGTGTCTTCGTGTAGCCGATCCCCCAATGAGGCTAGAATCCGTTTTCTGTGTCCGATCAGACTGATCTTCAATACCTGGATGAATACAAAAATATAAGAAAATATATTTAATGACATGCACAGGAGTTTGTGTGTCCTGTGCACAACAATCATACGACAGTTAATGTACAGAATATGAATCACTAAAGTCATATTAAGCAAAAAAGGTAAAACATTTGCTACTTCCAGCGTCCGATTTGTATTGATTTCTTGTTGCTTTCCTGTCTTTGAGTTTGACACTCTGAGTTTCAGTTGCAGCTTTACACTAAGACACAGAATGAGATAAGATGGGTGTTGTTGTCTCCCTAAATACAAATGAAACCCTGGTTCAGAAACTACTCTGGTGGCAAAAATTGATGACTCATTGTCATTTACATAAATTTAAACAGCTTTTATAGAGTTCAAAGGCTCTTAGACGGGATAATAACAAGATTACATTGGCATTTGCAAAAAACGGCACAAAAGGAGCAGATTATCATCATCATCTTCACACACATTAAATGAAGAATAACACTGCCATCCAGAAAACAGTTTCACAGAGAAATACATGGGAAAGCACAGAGAGCACTTAGGAATGTACTAATGAGTGCATAATGATATAAAATGCCCCTGAGCACACGCATGTCATTAGTGTTATTATTACATAACCAACATGACTTGGACGGCTCTGCTCACGCTGTTAGTTGTGTTCACATGAACAAAATCAAAGAGTGTAAAACACTCCTTTATTGTACACACATACAGTCAATGTGAGACAAGAGACACACAAGAGACACGGTGAAGGAGAGACAGACATTGAAAACTGATTAAAGTAATTGTTGCTCCCAGTGTAATTTACTACTCTGCTCTTTTCTTTCATTTAAATTAGCAAGAAATGAATATCCCCGGAGGCCGCATCGAATATTTATTAGACTGGAGTTGGACTAGTATCAAGTTTAGGTAACAAAAACGAGGATTTGGGACGTGATTGATGTTTGACTTGAAGCCAAAAACAATTCTCGAATTATGACCTGGTGAGATCCCGAGCTCTAAAAAAGAAATAGCACTGCAATAGGCAGGTCTTGGGTTGTCTAACACCCTGAACATAGCACTATCAGCGTAACTTCAAAAAGAAAAACACCTGGCAAGAAGATATTTCACAAAATGTCAAACTATTCTTTAGGAAAATGACTCATTTCAATGACTTTATATTAAATTACTTTAAAAATGACTCAGAGGTTAGCTTTGCGTAACAATCAGAAACAGTCTGGAACTCACCCTAAAACCATGACAAGTCACATTTTACATTTCAGTTGTTACACAGACCAAACAAACAAGATGCACAGCGCTCATTAATTAGCTTTAAAGGTGCTGGTAGGTGGATGTTGTTATCGTTGAACATTCAGACCAGCTGTTCCACTGCTGCCTGTCTTTAAGCCAACCGCCTCCTGACTCCAGCTCAGAATTCAATGCAGGCATGAGAAGGTATTAATCTTCTCATCTAACGCTCATCAAGAATGCTGAAGCCTGTATTTCCCAAAAATGCAGATTCTCAACTACTACAACTATTCCTTTGAAGTACTGTGAGATTTTCTTTTCTTTTTTTTTTTTTTGATGAGTCATTGTCACTGAGAGTTCACGGAGCGATTTTGCTCTGACACCCATGAAATGCAAAATCAACAATATGAGCTTGTGGTAAGTTTGTAATTGTCTATTGATTTTCCACCGGCGCTCATTACACAGCACCAACAGAGACAAAAACACACAGTTGGACTCCAGTGAAAGCATCTATTCTTTCTCCGGTCACCAGGCGTCCACTGACTGTACCAGTTACTGGCTTTTCTAAAGACACGGCTGGAACATGTCAGCCTTCTGTAGGCATGTTGTTTGCACTGTTTGCACTTTCTGGCACCAGACTACAGTGTACAACAAACTTCTGGCTGGTTTTATAGAACTGCCTCTGGAGGTATTCCATTAAAGGTATGTATGAGCATGAGAGAATGTCGATGAGTTCGTGTGTGCCCTCAGGGCAGAGGGTGGTAATTAGACTCAATGCGAGGTCTTGCTGTCAGTCTAATGATTCTCCCAGCAGTCATGCTTTGAGTCAGCGCAACGTAAAATCTCTTGCACCAATTACTCCTCCACATCTGCTGAAGGAACAGTTGTGTAGGATGCTATGTATGTGTGCACAGAACTAAACCATCAAAGAGGACATAAATAAACAATTTCCCGCACATACTGAGTGGACTGTATATGCAAATTGCATGTAAACAACTCATATAAAATTCATCAAGCTCAGAAGCTTAAACACTCAGAAAATAAAGAAAAGCCCTGTTTGAGTAGTGATGTGTTAAAAATAGTCGCTAACGGAGGGTTAAACTACATTGTTCTTCACTGCATGGAAACGGCATGTATCTTAATTGTTAAAATTAGACAGATCAAAGGGAAGCAGGGAGCAGAGCTGGGACTAGCGGGTAGTGGAACAAATTGGCATATTACGGCTGCATCATGCTCCCACCACTAATTTTTACTCACTCATCTTCCCTCTCCTGTTCTCCTTCTTTTAAAGCTCACCAACTCTTTCTTGCTCACACTCTGGCCTTCTTGAACACACGTCAGCAGCACTACAGCATCTCTTCCTCTTTCTCAGTCTGTCTTTGTGCTCAAGATTAACATTGGCTCACTAAATTTGGTGCATTATGATTATTAAGATGAAGCCGAAACACCAGTCTACTAATCTATAATTCAATTAACTATTTAGCAACCAGTACTTAGTTGCTTATCAGTGAATTGTCATTTGTTAACGACGCCCCTCTTGTTAAAAGCAAGTTTTTCACCTCTTTATAATGTTTTTTTTTTTTTGTTTTTTTTAATTAATATGCTGAACAACGTATCATGCACAAAATTAGCAGTAAACCCATGGCTGAGTATTTCCTCTGAACCGCAGTGTACCAATGACAGTTTCACAACACAGATTCAGACTTGTGAGGTTTCACAAGTCACAAACGTAAGGATTCAATTGAACTATCTGTACCATTATATTTACGTGCATATCTAAATTAGTACAATATTACAACTGCCATATGGAGCAGTTTTACAGTGTTTGAGCAAACTTGTAGGTGAGCTGGTGTGCTCGAGCTGCAGTGTGTGGGGAGAGGTGAGTATGGAGAGAGGCAGAGACTATGTAGCAATGATGTGAAGTTACATCTCAGTCATTTTAAGATAGGACAGGATTATTTTAATGAAGAAAAAAAAACAACTTTGATACACAGAGATCAGTTGTGAGATGAAAGTCAGTGAATGGACTTCAGGGACATTTGACATTTCCAGCTTCTGAACTGTAACAATTTGCTGCTTTTCCTTGACTTTTGTGTTGGTATACAGGTGACATTACGGATGCATTTATTTCATGTTAAAAGAACAAAAAAAGATCTGGTGACTTTGACTCTAGAACTTAGACCTGACTGATGGATTTCTTCCCTTTTACAATATAGAAAAGGTTATGAAATATTCAGTCTCCTGCCTGTCTCCTGAGGGCCAATAGCGTGACACTGGTCCTCACGTTGCTGTTTCATCCCATACACACACACATACACATACACAGACACACACACACACACACACACACACACAAACACTTCAGAAAGAGCACAGTAATTGCCTTGCCCAGTGAGAATCTGTGTGTGTCTGTGTGTTACACTTTACCTTATGCAACAGCATCTACTTCAAATACAGTAGAAGCCTCAACCTCAGCCTCAAGTTCAACTGTCACCATAGCAACACAGAGCTGCAGCAGCAGTCACCCACACACACTCGTCCACAAAAAAAAAACAAAAAAAAAAAAACTCCACATGCACGTGGATGTGTACTCACACACACAAGCAGCCCAAACAGCTGTTTCAGAGCCTGGGGAAGAAGATTATATTGTTATCTCTGAATGGATGAGAATTTGAATGCAACCCAACCATTATTGTTAAAACACACTCTCACTCTCTCCGTGATGCTTGACTGCAACATCCCTCCATTTGCATTTAAATTATATTCATAGCATCTGTATATACTGACAGAAGAACTGCTGCGCTACCAGCATACACTCTTTTGTACCCTCTCCCTCTGTCTCCATCTATTGCTATCACACTCATTACACATTCATTTAAGCTCAACTCTATTCAAATCAGCTCAGAGAGCTCGGATGATATAACCTTGATAAGGTAACGCTTGTAAGTACCGTTCCAACAGCACACTGACGCATCGGCAACTGGAAAGAAGGGAGAACGGATATAGACACCATCTCCCTGTCTGCGCAGGTGGAGCGAACAAGTCTGGCATTATTTAGTATTTGTTTTCATTGTCAACAAATAAATGGTTATTTTCCTACAATAGCTGTGGACTGTTGTGTTTAGCCAACGTTACGCAAACGAAAGTAAATCGCATATTTGTTCATACACATTTGGCTCAAAGTATTTGTGGTATATAAAACTCTCTTTGCATCTGTGATTAACAATGTGCAGCAAAACATTGGCAGCAGACACGGATGTGAAATTTACAACACTTGTAACTTACTCTCTGAGTGTTTTGCTTGTGGCTGAGACATTTTAAAGCAAAACAAGAATTTTTTTTTTTTTTTTTTTAGCTCAGTGACTATTGGTTCTGTGCAGAAAGTGGATAAAGATCGTACTGGCTTGTAAAGCTGGGAGGCTGTTTATATTGGGGTGGGAGGGGTTGAGAAATGGCAAATGTATGCGCCTTCATATTTTCACAGCTTTTTATTTAACGCCTCCAAGTTGATAGAGCGCAGGAGACAGAATAAAAGTGGATCTTTACTATATGGGACATTTTAGTTGTTTTCTTTTACATGCTTATTAATTTAGTTGATAGAATATGTGGTGAGAGTGAAACATTTTCATTAAACCTAAGAAGCGGTTGGGAAGTGGAGTCAGTGATTTCAGAAATTTCTGCATTCAGGATGAATGAAAATCACTGACTTAAATTCTCTCTCCTCCTCATGCAGCTTTCTATTTAACTCTAAGAATCATGCTCATCACAGTTTGGTTGATATAAAATATTAAAATTATGTAAAATGGGGGGTTGCAGTAACCCAAAAAGGCTTTCTTTACGGTCTCAAAATACATTTGTACATGTGACATGATTTGATTATGTGTCTTCATATTACTGTTCCATGTGTGTCTGTGTGCACGCTGCTTAGTGACTAAGTGGTGTCACTGAGCAGCTTATGTCCAGTGAGGGTTACTTACCCTCTGGTCCTGATTTTATTACCGTGGTATGAAGTGATTTGGGGCGCTGTTTGCATCCAGCAGGCGGCTGGACCGTTTGTGTCTTCTGTGTGTATGTGAGTGTGTGTGTGTGTGTGTGTGCCGATCAATGCGCTAATCCTGTTAGCAGTCCCGTTAGCCCAGACTGAACAGGCTTGATTAACGGATTAGACGCCACACATACGGTTAACGGAGCCGTGCTTTCTCAGAGCCATCTCCCCTCTGTAGCGTGCTGACAATTAACTTCTTGATTCCTTGCAAAATGTAAATATTTATGCTTGTGTATTTATGTAAACTGTTCCACCGTCAAGTAGTCTAAGCCAGAAACAAGTCATAAAAGATGCAAAGGTGAAACATCTCTTAGCAGAATTAAAATGTTTGCTTTTGATGCAGCTGTACATCAAATAAGATGTTTAATTGAATCAACCTCTTTCAAAGTTCCTTGCAATTTTTTTTTAGAACACAGCAACCTCTTTAAAAAACAAAAAAAAGGAGATCATATTTTGAAAAGAAACCAGTGTAACAATAGGTGGAAAGCGTCAGTGATTAGGGACATTCACAACGACCTCTCATTGAGGACACTGGAGACAAAAAGCCTTTTCTGTGTTTCTTACTGGAGGGGAGGTTGGAAGCTGGTCGGCTCACTGGAGCATGAAACCCAGCGAGGGAACCAACAGTCCAGTCACTGTCTGTGCTCAAGCTAGCACGTAGTTTTAATGATGGAGAGGGAAGAGAGTAAAAATTCTTTCACCAGTCTCTTTGCTCTTGTTTAATCTACATTGACTTGCCTAACTAGCCCTTTCATCGTCTTATCCTCTCTCTTTAAACCCCCCCTTCACTTTCATGTCCATATTCCCTTGACCTCAAATTACTTCCCATCATCATCTGCTCTCATCTATGACACACTTCGTCCTGATTTTCACTCTGCTATCCTCTCATTACATCCAAATAATAGAAGGAGAGGCTAAAGAAGAAAGACGGGTAGAGAGAATAAACAGTGATTCGGCCTAATAAAAGATGAGGGGCTCAGCAGTTAAATGAGCTTCGTCTCTTCAGCCGTGACAACTGCATGTGATTGGTCTACCTTTGCTTGTTGGCTTTCGCTGTGTGTATCTACCTTCTCACAGCTCATGTCAATGTGACCAATCACCTCTCGCCTGCAGACAATAAGGCTGTGACCTCTGTGATATCAACATACCTCTGCAGCCCCTCAGGTGGCGTCTCCTAATAGCACAAGCGCGCTTCAACCCTTTGAAGAAACCGACATTGATTTTTGCAGATCAAAGAATCACTGGCCTAAGCTTACTTAAATTGCCCAGGTCAGAATACATTACAGGCCAACTGAGCACTAATATTGATCAGTAAATAGCTCGCGTCTGTCTGAAAGCCATCTTAAAGGCTGAGCACGCAGCTGTGACTACTGTCCAAGACACCAAGGTCACGTCCTCAATTGCATCTCTGGAAATTTTGAGGGGGAGGAAAAACATGAAGATGACTTCACAATCTATGACAACACATCACACATATTGAATTTTTTTTTAAAGCCCTGTACAATAAAACATCTAAGAATTGAAGCATTTCTGGCCCCACTTTAACCGTAAAGATTTAGCTAGAAGAGAATTAGTTTTCTGCCCCACAATACATGGCAGCTTAGAAAAGGTATTGAACAGCATGTGGAACATAACGTCAGCAGATAAAACGCAACGCTTGTGAATAAACAAAATGCATTATTTATGATTTTTTCAAGCAATACTTTGACTTTTCTGTAGATTAATGTCTGTACAGTAAATATGTAGCTAGAGCCAGCAGTCAGTTAGCTTAGATATTGGAAAAAGGGGAAAAGCTCACTTTATATCCCATTTATTTGTTTCGTAAAAACAACTGAAGTGTAAAACTGACAATTTAGTTTTACTGGGGCTGTGTGCTGGACTATTCATTGGCTTGGAGCGCTTGTCAGGCAACCAGTGGTAAATTCAGGAGGTACCTTCTCTATACTATTCCTTTAAATACTTGTACTTAAATATGTGAAAAATGTCACGTTATGATACTGGAATTTAGGCAAACATACAAACCAATTCTGAAGAATAATGATACAGCAAGTTGACACGTTTGGTTCCATGTGTTTGTCCACAAAAATCTGAATCCATGTTTTTTTGATGAAGTCATTGCAATACACTGCAGTTCACAGTTTCAAGGTGGAAATGCTCAGCCCATGCAAGTGACTGCCTATTGTACTCATGATGTCTTCCAGCATATAAAAACATCACATGGAGATGTTAACAAAGTAAAAAAGCTTGATTTTTATTGGAGGGGGACTTGTTGTTTTGTGTAAGTAATATAAATGTGAAAAAAGAGGTCACGTTCAAGACTGATGTCTACATCTGTCTGTTAAAATAAGGTGGAAAAGAGGACAAAAGTCAAAACTAGCTTATGTCTAGCAATAAATGGAGTTTGTTCACAGAAAAACATTGATGTAATGTGTATAATGTACACAGCACTGAGCTTGTATCATAGCGGAGACATTTACAGCAACAATCCAGGTCTCACTTTTCACCCCGATCGTTGACATCCTTCCAACTCTGACTACTTAATCACAGCCAGCCACTTTCCTCTACCTCATTCTCTCAATTCTCCATCCCTCGCTTACATGTGTGTGTTGTTGGAGGTGGAGCTTCTCGGCTGGAATGATTAGTATCGATTTGTCTGGACTTGCAAGACACTACACACACAGTGAAAAACACAACATATAAAGCAAACAACCAAAACTTAGCTGAGTTCAAGCAGTGTGTGCATATGTGTGTGTGTATACATATATACACATATACATATATATGGATATATATGTGCACACACACATACAGGCCACACTACAGAGGGGAACACTGGAGGGAAACCAGAGACCACTGGTTGCCTAGCAACCTGAGAGTGGAGGGGAGTTACTAGCGATGAGTTGAAAATGATGTCCAACAGGGACCAATAGGACGAGTTGTTTCATTACTGAGAGAACAGGCAGCCAATGAGAGCAGGCTGTTAATAAGCCTGTCTACATAGACAGATATATCTCCATTAACAGCAAGAGAACTGTAACTATGACTGGAAGCACAAACTCTCTGTGTGTGTGTGTGTGTGTGTCAACATTGCCAAATGCTGCAGGATCAAGGTTGAAACAAGACCTCTCAAATCTTGTGTTTTGCAGACACACACACACACACACACACACACACACACCCTGACTCTACCACACACAGAGGCGCTCATGAATTAAAATCCCAATAAGATGAGAGAGGAAATGGTGTATGATATTTTTCTGGGTTAATAAATACTTCAAAGCCCCAAGATGGAACCAATTTTCACACTGCAGAGGAGCACAAGCTCTCCTAAGGCACCGAGCTGTGCACAAGCCTGTGTGTATTTATGAGTGTACAGTACTGTGGGACTGGGTGCCTCAGAGTTTATCCACCTCTGGTCTTTTCACACAGAAAAGGTGCAAGTGCTAAAGAGACTGACAATGAAACACAATGAACATTCATTTAAAATCACAATTAGATTTTGATGCCATATCTTCGGTATCTGGCTTTTAAGGCACTGCATAGTATGATGCAAATGAAAGAAAGGTGCAACTGCTTGTAAAGCTACATTTCACATTTTTGCATGTCTTGATGACAATTTCAGGGCTTGAGTTAATGTTCCATTTTTACTTTTAATTTGAAGAAAGATTATGTACATTAATCACCATTCAAACAGATGTAAATGCACCTTTTAACCTTCAGTCTCTTTCCTCGATGTTGTTGTGTTGTTAGGCATAACATGACATAACGCATGTCACATGACATAACACGTTTAAGGGTGAAAAAGTCCCCGAGCGTCCAGTGGAGTGATGTTTATGTTGTTGTTGTTATTGTGTACCTTGTGGAGGTAGAGCTTGCATACAACAGCTGCTTGTAGTCGGAGTTAGCGGAGCGCGGAACATGCAGTACATGCACTATTTGGGGGGGGAAAAGGCTGCCGATACAAGATCAGGTTAATGGGATGCTTGTAGCAGCCATATGTGCATCTGTGAACTCTGTGCTGAGGGACAGTTTTAGATGGGACCCTGCTGTGTACTCCGTCATGATTCTGTGTGAGCGGTGGGACACTTTAAACTGTGGAGAAACAGGGTGCTTGTTTCCAGCAGGTAGTGCGAGTAAGAAATCTTGCAGGATTAACCCGTTGTGTGAAAGGTGAAGTAGAGGCCGCTGAGAAAGCTGGGCTTCAGTTCTGCTTGTTTGTAAATTGGTTCCTGGATGACATTTTTTATGCTTTCTAATAAATGATGTCTTTATATTCTTTATAAATGTAGGTATCTGACTGAAGCAACATCAAAGCAGCAGTTTAAATGCAGCCAAATGATGCAAGCAGTTAGTGATGAGGTCAAAGCTGTGCTGCTATTGATAGAAGATACCAAAAGCAAGATGCCTTGTTCTTCTGTCTGCTTTTAGGTTGTACAAGATGTTTTATATACAAAGCACACACAGAGACAGGGGTTTAAGTTTAAGCCTTGGCCGCTTAACCGTCCTGATACAGACGCAAGTTTCAGATAGAAACAACTAATTTAGTCTGTGTGGAGAAACAGTTGTTTGACAGGGGTTCGTGTTTTGTGACCCACTTGAATCCCAAAATAAGACATCGACACCTTGAACATAAACTCTGACAGAAGACTGAAAAATAAATGAATAATTTCACGACAAGACAAGAATAAAAGCAGTCGTGTTTGTGAAAATACCAGCACCGTAACCACCAAGGGTATTTACAATGGAAAATCTTTGTATCAAAACCTCAATGACTGTACATCATGGCGTAAGTGTTTTGTCTATGGAATGTCTCTCACAGCGCCATCCATCATGCTGTGGTTTCTCCGGGCTGCCTACTGACTAATGCTGGTCACTGACGGGGAATCTATTGCAATGACTCGCCATGGTGACGATTCGATGAACAGGAGGCGAGGCTGGATTATGATTGATCGGCCGCCGTCTGAGGTAAACAACAACTGGCAGAATTTCCAACTCAATCTTTCTGTCCGTTCGGTCTGTTCTCCAACAGCTGGATGAAAGAAGAAAATACTTTTCTTTCTGTCCTCCTGCTGGGACCTGCCTTATTCCTTCCCTCTATTTACCTCCCAGTGGTTCCTCACTTACGGTCCTTTACAGTCTTGTACTTTCAGTGCCGTCTTGTTTCTGCTCATCAATTTTAGAAAACATGTTCACACAGGCTGGAGTATGACTCCTGGCTGCCTGACTCTTAGTTTTCAGTGAATTTTGTGCAACTTATACACAAATCAAGCAAAAACCTTTAAGTGAAGCTGGGTGAAGAATATGGTAATCACTGCTGTTATCTTTGGTTGAATCTGAAAAGTAATATTGCTTTACACTAAAGTGGGTCTAGAGATGTTTTGAAAGCTTTGATTAAAAATCTGAAAACAGTGATCACTTGACAGCAAGCTTCGCCCCCCTGCTGCTAATAAATGTTTACAGCTTCTCTCATACATAGTGATTATCTGTTAAATATGGATCACTTTGTTGACAGTCAGCCTCGTAAGCTAACCTAAAGCCTTACAACATCCCTCTTTTAAGCTACTACATTCTTCCTCAGTCTTGCCCCAGATTTCACTTCCCTCACCATTTTCAAGGAGTATGTTAGTGAATGCAAATAAGGATAGGACATAAATTAGGGCAGCAATTGGATTTGAGTGGATTTAACCGTAGTAATAGTGGCCTTTTACTTTTTTTCCCCCCTCTGCTTCACTTGATTGAATTTGGAAGTAGAGTTAAGAGATGGCATAATTTTTAGAGCTGAAACCACAGAGATGTCTTTTCAGAAAGTCTTGTGACAAACTCTGAATGGTGTATGATCTCTGACTGAGAAAACTAACAAAAAGACGGCACAGACACGTACAGATGTCGAGCAAACTCTCCACTATCAGAGCGGTCTATTACATAACAGAGGCAGGAACTCGAGTTAAATTACCGCAAAAATTGCAAAATGATAAATTCGCCAGCAGGAGACAAAAAGAAGAGTCATCACTTGCTGTACTTGCAAACTTGTGGATTGAGACCTTGCAGCTCTTCAAAGCACAATGAATGCTTCAGTACTTCAACATGAAGCACTCCTACACACGAGATGCACGAGAAACATTTATCTCCAGCACCTGCGCATTCACATTCACACACACACACAGCTACACAGCCAGTAAATTAGCCTAGTCAGCAGTGTGATTGAGCGCCATGGACCCATTTCGTGCAGTAATCACCTCAGGCTCGCTGAACGTAGAGATGAAAGATGCATAAAACAACAGCAAGCCATGAACAAAAGGCTCAGTCTAGCTCTTCTATATCTTCTCTCTTATATCTCCTTTTTATTACACAGCCATCTCTTTTTCATCACCCTGCTTGCAATCTTACCTGCCTCCCCTCAATACGGGACTTATTCCAAACAAAGGTGAAGAAGTGATCTTCAGCTTGGTCTCCTGTCTCCTCCTGTGTCTTCTTTTCTCACTCTCTCCTCTTGTGCTCTTCACTGTTGCTTTGTTGCTGTCCAAGACAAGTGTTCCTTCCTTCTGCCTCTCTCTTCTCTTTATCCACGCTTTGCTAGCTTTACTCCTCGCCTCCTCACCACCAGCTTTTGTGTCCCTTTCTCTCACCCTCACTTTCTCTGCAGATTTCCAGCGCTCAACAACTCCTCCTCCTTCTTCAGCTTGCGGCAGCCAGACTACATCTCCTACATGTCTCTGCCTGAGCTCTCTCACTCTCTCTCTCTCCCTCTCTCTCTCTCTCTCTCTCTCTCCTTCTACCCAGTTTACATTCACCCTCCTCCTCCTCCTCTCTATCTCGTCACTATGGAGACGCTGAGCCTGTACCGAGACAAGCTTGTGCTTGCAAGGGGTGTAAGTTTATGTGTTTGTGTGCTGAGTTCAAGGAGTTTAGCAACAATATCGTCATCATTACATAGAATCAGCATAGGTTCCTGTCAAGAATTTGCAAACTAATGGTAGCTGCTGCACCCAGGGGTGTTTCTGAGCACTTCTATTGTGAAAGATTACTTAGAATAAAACACCATAATGTCTAAAGCTGCTGCTCATATTAAATAGGCAAGTTTGGACAAAAAATTAGGGGGGGCATTTGTTCTTTCTTTGAACAGCCAACAGAAGCAAAATGAACAGAAATACAGGAAGAGAAAGATGGTTCATGACATGCAAGAAACACCCCCTGCTGGATGCAAACCGGGGATGTCACAGCTAATGGTCAGCACCTTAGCCCCCCAGGCTACCTTGTAATTGGCACAGTTGCAAGTCTGAATTAAAATTATGTAAAATGTAGAAAATGAATGAGGCTTCAGAACCTTTTCACACGCAAAAAAAATACATTCTTCCACCGTGCAGCTCTCTGCTATTAGTCTCCGGGGTATCTCATTGTTCTGTTTCACTATAAACGCAGACAAGTTTAGACATTTGACCGGAAATAGCTCAAAGGCACAGAAAATTCCCATTTATCTGATCATTGTTACTCTTTTGCAATTCCGCTTTAGGCCACGAGTATTCCAGAGAAATCTCATCACCGAACAGACTTTCGTAATATGCAAATACACGAATGACGTTTTAGTCATGTTTCATTTAGTTCTTCACTGTTCCCTTGGATAATCCAAAAAATGGCTGAAGAACAGAAAAGCACAACATCTGAATACGTGCAACTCTTTATATTAATGTGTTTATGTACAACTGTATATATTTGCAACAGCAAGTGTCACATACATGAAATCCGACCTGCAAAGCTTGACGTCATTCTGACTATTTTGGTTTTAACAGGGCTCCACTTTACAGGCAGTAGGATAAACCAAAGATAAAGATAGTGTGTGACTCCATCTAAATATCTGTTCTATCAGAAAACACAAATAAACGACAGCATTACATAGATATCAAATAAGCAAATGCACATTGAAGAAATAAACTTGAACCTTGCTACTCTACTTCCAGTAAATGGGTAGAAATAGTTGATGCAACTGCAGTTTTCTATTTGAATTTAAGGAAAAATGTGTGTTTTTAAACCACGTAAAAGGGACTGGCGCCTCAGAAATCCCAATTTCAAGAAAAAATGCAGAAAAAAATGAAACTGCTACCCTTGTAACATTTATATTTATATTTACTAATGTAAGTGCCTTCTAGTTCATGTTAGCTCCAAAGGTGAGCCTCATTGTGTTACGTTCATCTTGAAAACATCAGAGGAAGATCATTTTAAAAACTCTCGATCAGACATTTAATGGATTTGTGCACCAATCAAATCCTGCAGAAATTAAAAGCACAGTTTGGATGCTTTTACTGACTCAAAACCAACAGAATTGACAAAACTTGCTCCTTTTTGCAACTAGATCTGAATTGAAGTGAATTTCAAATTACTATTAATATAATGTACAAGGAGAGCATTGCCTTTGGAGATAAATCTCTTTACCTTTAACCCTCAGATGGCTGTGATTCTAGACCTCCACTGGGCAAGCATAGATTTGAGCGAGACCAAAAGCCAACCTGATAGATTCAACATCATTTGGACAAACATTTAAAACAGTGTGTGAACTTACTGATATTCTGTTAGCATAAGAAGCAATAATCAGGTAATCTGTGGCTACTTAAAACCATAATCCATCATCTGTACCTCTTGATCCTGATTAATCCATCGCTGTTTTGGTTTTTTTGATAAGTGAGGATGTTAACTGTGAAGCAGAAGTAGACAGGCAGCTCTAGCTCTACAGCACAGCTACCAAACACAGGTTCAGGGTGCGTTCAGGGGTCACACACATTCTCTCCTGACACCTCCCACACTATCTGCAGCACGGTGAGTGCTACAACAGGAAACGTCAAACTCCAAATAAGGCGGCAGCAGAGTGATAGCAGATAGCAGGCAGCGACGGTGAAGTACACTGCAGTCCTGAGGCGAATCTGCCCACATGAAAATTAACACCAGTTACTACTCACTCCCTTTTCACACATACTGCATCTTTGCACATTTGAACGCGCCGCACACAAATACACATATGAAAAAAAAAAGCGTTCTACAGGCTGCAATTACTGATCTTAACACACATGTACATGTCTTTTTGAGTGAAAACTTGTAACTAAGTAAACTAATTAAACCAACGGAAGTGTGGATGCGAGCGCGGCACTCATGCATGTGTGTGTACGTTCTATTGTACGAGGTATATGATCCTGCAGTGTCTAACGAAGGCAGGAACCATCTGGTGTTGGGATGTGAGACAATCTGTCCATTTGGAGAGGTGACAAAGAAGGTGATAAGCACAGAAATATGACACACACACACACACACACACACACACACGTTGAGAGTATTTGGAATTGTGTCAGGAAAAGGCAATCCAGTACACTCACGTACACACAAACACATTTCAGTTCATTTGTACCAAGTGCACAGTCTCTATGGTAACTAGTTGCCGTCATGGCAACCAAGTACAAGCGGTAGAAGAAAGGCTGAACTCTCATGACTGTCCTCAATTTATTTTGGACCCCTCATACAGTTCACACACACACACACACAGTAATTTCAAGGTTTTCAGAACACACTCCCAGTTTTATGTGTACACTTCCTGAAATTGCATGTTGTTATAACGGAGGGGAATGCAGGGACAAGTCAGACCCTGTAGGTGAGGCTCACACACCAACACACACACGCCTACACAACGTGAACACACACCAACAGGCCTTCACATGCAAGAGACAGGCATGAAGGAGGACAAGCTTTCTCCTACATTCTGCTCTGTACTTTAACTGCAGTGGATCAGGATGATAGACCAGGAAACAACGGACAATTGTCACCCACGTAGGATCTGCAAAGCTTCATCTGACCAGCTGAGTGTCCCTTTAAAATCTAAGGTTAGGTCAGAGGTTACCATTTAACCTTCAAATGTAGATACAATTGGGGAATCGAGAGATGATAAACAAGTTTAGTACAGTTTTTAGGTATTTGTGACTTAGTTGAGTGTTTCCACTTTATCCTAAACGCCACTATATGTACTATACATGTATCTCACTGCTAAGCTTACTAGTTACTTAAGGGTTTTTGCATATGTAGCCAAGGATCAGTTTATAAAATATGATGAATTGTTTTATGTGAAACAACATAAGGTAATCACACATGCTGATGAGCTGTTTTGTTATTGCATCAGTCATGATACATAAATAATTTGAAATACATTAAAGGGGATTTTGAATGTAGGACATATATCTACATCATACTTAATCTATTGAAAACTTGATAACATTGTCTAGCAGTCCTACTAATACCCCTATAATTTGTCTCCTTTTTTCTGTTTGGCTATCTTTGTATTTTTTTTCATTGTTTTAAAGAATAAAAAAATAAAAAATTATTGGGGAATTTTACTGGATGAACTGAAACTCTTCAAACCTGTGACTAGAGGTTTGCAGTAAGGTCACAACACAACAACAACAATAACAAAGTGTTGTGGTCAGGAAGTACTGCTTTAGGCAGTTGTGGGTAATGTTGCAAATCAGTGACCACAACTACTATAATGCAAAAAACAAAAACAAAAAACACACTTGATTCATAAAATACTTACTGTTTAACACCATAACCATAACACTAATTTCACCAACTATAACATGTATCTCTATGGGAACACATAATAACAATATCAGGCAGCTGCACTAGAAAGAGCTTACAGTCTTATGAGAGTAACTCACGTGTGCACACTGGCGCCCAGACAAAAGGTATACACAAGACCATAAAGGCTCAACTTTCTATCCTCTCTGACCTTCAAACACTTGCCATTTTCAGAATAATACAGCGGTAACCAAGGACATGGTACACTCATGCACAAACACAGACACACACGAAGGCACCCTCCTCTGATATCAGGGTCCACTCATCTAGAAAACATTAAGGGAATTGTTCCTTAAGGACCAGAAACTATCTGCACTCCACCGTCGTGAACGTGGCTTTCCAAAATGAAATCCATTTCTAATTGCTTCGCTCTGGGCTCTCTGAGGACTCACTTTAAATGAGAGCAATTTGGTGCCTTGGCGCAGTTGTTTTGTACTTTCGTTACCTTTAGACCAGGTCTGACTGAACTGAGAAGCAGCAGCGCCACCATGTGGACCTTCATAGGAGGTGTCTGTATCTCACTGCACTGCAGGGAAATGAATATGTATCTGAGGGTGTCCATTCATTTATCACCAGCTAAAAGAGACACATGATAACTGAGGCTTAATGAAATTAACTTCATGATATTCATTCATGTGTATCAGCATTTTTGTTGCATTTATCTACTTCACCTCAAAGATTATTGTGTGGCTAAAGCCATGTTACCATTTTAAACAATGCCACACATCCAAGGCTCTAATTATAGGCTTCTGAATGCTGGTGGTATGTAAAACAAAATACATATCAGAATCTAGATACAAAATCTTGGAATTCCTCCTGGTTTCAACAGAACAATCAAGACTTTTCCTTGAAGTAAAAAGTGATCAGACTGATGTGATTGGTGTTTAAGCTGCACAAAGAGGCTTCATATTTCAGTCCAGATCATGCTCAGATGGTCCTAAACAAGCTTTTCTCACAGCCTGGGAGGCCTCCGTGCTCAGTCGAGCAAAGATGAGCACAAAAAATGATTCTTGAGACAGATTTTACCAAGAGACTTGCGGTATCAAAAGCAGGCTGATAGAGTCATAATGTCTTGTCATTATTACGCTCTCAAGTACCTGACATAGCCCTCTAAATTAGTTCGGATTCAGGGTGAAATTAAGGGTGCAAAGCAGCTTAAATGGCAGCTCCCCAAAGACGAAGACGTTACAAACTGCTGACCTCTCACACACAGTTCATTCTGACAGGAAGGAATCCAAGAAAATAGTTGTCTGACAAGCTGTAACGACCAAATTTGTGTTATTTTTATTCACTTTGCTAGAAAAAAAAAAAAATCTGTCTGCTCAGTTGAGTAATTCACGAGCCACTATGGTTCTATAGGTGAATGCAAACGACGTGAATGTTTCAGTGGAATGTAATTTGTTAACCTGAACAAAAAAACTCCAATTATATGCAGTGTGTGCACACTTACTCGAACAATTTTAATAATGGAATTCTAATGAATTATTAATATCAATTTAATAATTTAAAAAAGAAAGTCTGATTTAATGAGTTTTCATTTCAGGTCCTGAGACTTTAGAGTCCCTCGTTACTCTACTATTTTTTTTTTTTTAATGAACATTCAGAATCATGAATTATTGTGCACACTTTGACTCTATTAACTGTATACACACACTCTGTCCTTTTTGATGCAAGACTGATATTGACTCAGTTCCATTTGCTCTGAAACTCATGTTAAAGGATACTCGCAGCTTGTTGGAGCTCAGGTCTTATTGTTTGGCCGTTTGTCTTGTTGGTAACTCAGTGTTATTTTTACTCACATAAAATTCTGACCCAGATTGTTGATTGCAAACATGTACCACAGTGTACAGAGCAACATTTTAGGTATGTTTACGTCTGCTTTTACCTTCAAATTTAGTGTTGTGGTCTTAGCTAATCTTACATTTCACTATTAAACAATGTTTGTACCTAAATATGGCAGGTATGGGAGGTCACAATGAATCAGAAATCAGTATGTAAATCATAGAAATGCTACGAATTCGGGGCAAATATTTACTGTTCCCCTCTGTCTTGTCCTTTATTCAAGTTTATCTTTCATATTTAGCTTGTTTAACAACCACTTTGAATGTCTGATCACTTGATTCTTGCCCCATTTACACCTTCTGTTTGCAAATGGTAAGTCAGCAAATACAGTTTGTTTATCTTTATATTGTCAGTTTAAATGAAACAAAGCAGCAGTGGAAATGAATGTTCAGAATAAACAACAGCCTTAAGTTATAATAAACTGCAGTTATGAGCTGGTAACCTGCAGTCTGAACCTGGCGGTCAAACTGGTTGAGGTGGGATTCAGATGAGTCAGTCTCCTCTGTTGAAATAAACCCTGAAGCCAAAGTTATACGTATGCACAGAAAATACTGCAGAGTGAAGCGGTGCACCTGCTCTCCGCCTGCAGTACACTGTGTGTGAGCGTGTAAGTGACTGTGGACAGGCAGGAATAAAAGGTGTTTTGAGATGCTCCTGTAATCCCACAACAGCAGGACTGCACATATGTGCCCAATCAAATGGACACACACACACACACACACACACACATCTATACCCCCCCCACACACACACGTGTATCCCATTTTAAAAAGCTCCAACAATGCTCAACACTCCTCTCTTGTCTCCCTGGACACCGCAGCATCTGTTGCCCATAGCGATTACCTGGTGATTACACGAACGCAGCAGCCAAATTCTATTTTTAAAGATTAATTTTCTTTTTTCCTTCTGTTTCTCCCCAATCCTCTCATTCCCACCTCTCGCAAACATCACTTCATTTTATTCTCCCACAACAATATCTCTCTCTCCTCCATCTCCTGACTAACACACCCCTCTCCCAGGTACAGCAGTGACCTCTCCATCACCCCAGAGACTACTTCAGTGTCAGTGTGCTGCTGCAGTGGTGCAGTCATTAGAGTACAGTACACACACACACACTTAGACACACACTCTGTCACATGCACTCACATGAAATCGATAAGAAGCGTTACATCCATGTGATGTGTGAAGGTTCACAGTCTGTGTTCCAGCTGTAGGAGGGGGAGTCTCTACAGACGAGTCAAGGGTAATATGTGATGTTGTAGATCGCATGACTTATTTAAAATATTCTTATTGACTCCAGGATATAACTATTAAACTTAGCACTAAAGTGATAATAATAGTTATCTGAATTTAGTAAATTCAATTTATAAGTAGTTGGTTTTTACAGTTCCATTTAAACCCAAGTTTAAAAAAAAATCCTTAAGAGATTCATGTAATATTGAAAACGTTTTCAGTGTTAATATATGCTAAATTATATGGTAGCCTACAGTTATGTTTTACATTCGTGGATGTGCTTGTTGGGCACTTTAGATCTGGACAGACTACCAAGTGGACCTGGGCGAGAAGTAAGAGCCTCTTTTTGAAGTAACTTTTTTCAGCATTTCTCGTTCAAAAGCTCAACCAAATGCAGTGATTTTCTTTGATCTTGATCCTTTTACACTGATGGTGTTTTATCTCCTTTTTGTATGCTTTGTTTGTTTCTTTAATGTGACATCAACATGCGCTGTGACTGCAGATGTAAATCAGGCTCTAAATCTGACACATATACACTGTGTGTTGACACTAAATAAAAGAATAAAGCAAAGGGTATCTCCTGACACGGGGTTCGGATTTTTGTTTTGTAAAACTGTCATTGATGCAGCTGCAACGTGCATACTTAAGTAAACTAAAAATAACTACAGTAAATATGAATACATCCTTTGATAGCAGTCTTACGGGTGCTGCAGTATTTACAGGGACCTGTTGTCCCTCTGTGTCCTTTACTTACTGCAGCAGTTATTTGTAATTAATTATTTGGAAATGAACCAGCTGAACACCAACTCTGTTTTCCCTAAAATTCACACCATGCATTACAAAGTCTTTTCTAAGAAACTGCCTATAAGTTTACAGGTAAATATCAGTTAATTCTAACTAAATTCAAGATTTTAATACCCTGAAATAATATAAAGATAACTGATCAGCTATATACATAACCTTAAACCTAAAGTGTTACTCAGTCAAGTTTCCAGGGCAAACTAGGTGTACTGAGATATTGCTGAATAAGAAAAGAACCTTTAAAAAACTGTCCCCACAAACTTAGATGCACACTAGTCTAAAATATAATCTTGTGCTTTGGCCTTAAGGTTTCCTTTAATTTGTACAAAGAAGCCTTGAACAAATGATGAGAAGCAGTCCCATTACTCAGAAGTATGTGGACTCATACAATACTGTTTACTTGTGCAGCCTCTTGTGGCTTCACTTTGCACTGCAGTGCAGTTTTCACACAGAGTTCAGTCAATTCATCTGACAAACAGAATCTTATGCTGCATTGTTTTGTTATTTACATGAACATGCAGGTTTAAGTTAATATGAACATCATTTAAATCTTAAAACTGTCCTGTTTTCCACAGCGGAAAGCAGAGTCATGTGTAGTTTGGCTTGTGTTTTAAGAGTGTTACATTTAAACACAAACATAAACACATAAGCATGTATTAACACTTTTCATATCTCACATATGCATTCAGAAACACACACACACACACACACACACTTACAGAAGTGCGGCATGTGGGCGGCATCCCCAGCGCTATGAAACATCTTGCATCCCACATGCTTATATAACTCCCTCTCCACCTCCTCCAGCTGATCACTCATCACTTTATCACTTTATCCTCCGCTGGGAAGGAAAAACACCCCTTCTATCTCTCTCTCTCTTTTTCTATCCCTCCCTCCCTTCCTCTCTTTCTCTCTCTCTCTCTCTCTCTCATTGCAATCAGCCAGGCGGGCGCCCTCTGCAATTGAGCATGATTTCGTTACACTCGCAGCATCAAAGGAGCACATCACTCCAATGAGATCAGACTGCAGTAAATCTCCAGTGAAGATTTTATGTTGGTAAAAATTGAATCATAAACCTGCACTACTTGTGACAACATAGGAGCTCAAATGTCAAACCTTGTTATCATCCACCATTACTAACATCTACAGAAGGAGAGAATTCAACATTCAGCAGCTGCATGCCGTCTGCTCTGCTTTATTAGTGCAAACTTCCAACGGCTACAATAAGACGGAGAGCTGGTGTGACAAAAAAAAGGAAAAATATGTAGTAAGTTTGTGATGTAACAGCAAAAATGCACCTCTCTCCTGTTCGTATTCTCAGCACGCATTGCACAGTAATGAGAAGAAATGCCTGATGGGCATTCTTCACAGTATGGACTCGGCATCCTTCCCACAGTAGGAACTTTCAGATCGACTTCAGCCTTGTTTTGGGTACGAAGCCAAAGCTTGTGCAAATACTGATGTATGGGTTTCCAGTGCATTATATTGAGTGCATGATACAAATCCACTCTGTCACCAAGGTGAACGATGAGGACACAAGCCTGCAAGCATGAAGCATCACAAAGCACCAGCTGTGGCTACACTGTCCTTTATTACAAGGAAGAAACTGTTTTCTTAGGCCTTAATATGGAGTTAAAATGTGCTTATGAGCTGTTGTGAATTTCTAGAGATGCAAACTAAGGATTACACCACAATGAAATTAAAGGAAGTATAATTACATCTGTTCTGTCTTGAACAAATCACATAAAAACACAGAGAGCATCAATGCATTATTAAGATGCTCAATACTTTCCCCACTTTTAGTACCTTGCCCATTTGTATGAAAATGTAAATCTAAAAAAAAAACCACTCACAAATATATACCTTTATTTTTTAGGTTCCTCTCTGAGCTTTGATCAAACCTCTACAAATTCACCTCTGATCATAAAACTTACATATTTAATATTTTTCCCATGAAAATAATCTCTTATTGCCTTGGTTTAGATGTAACTCCACACCCTGCCTTCTTTAGTATGCGTGAAGCTATGAATATGCAAATGGGTCTTGCTGCAGCTCAAACAAACCTGCTCACCTTCGACTCTGTTCAATCGCTGTAAAACTACTGCACGCTACACAATGGGAAGGATGTTACTGGATGAAATAGTGCATTTGTTGGGGACTATTTTCAGCTATGGATTGATTTTTGTTGTTCTTTTGTGCTCTCGTCGGTATTTATGGCAGCTGAATGCTGTATGTGGAATTGACTCAGTAAACTATAGTCGTCACCTTTATTGATATGAAGGGAAATAAAACAGAGGCCAACAATAGGACTCAATGATGTGTCTATTCATTAGATTTGTTGATATCAATAAAAATATAGAATGCCTTCTCCTTCAAGATGTACACTTTCTAACATTGCTGAAGGAGCTGATAGAAGGTCTGAGACTTACATTAATGAGCTCAATCTCCCAGATCTTTTTGACCAGCTCCATGGAGGTGTAGCCATTGATGAGGAAAGACTTGGTGTAGTCTCCAAGCTCCAAGGACTCCAGCCACTCTGCCACCGATGTGGGGTTGTTGCCATCATAACCGATAGGTCGCACCTTTGGTACAGAAAGAACAAAGAGATCAGAGGAAAAAACTTTTTTAAGTTTACCCTTTTTTTCCTCCTTTGTACTACTTTTCTGCTGTTTTCATAGAGTTCCTGAAATATCTAGCACATTTGCTTGCATCTCACTGCATAGGGGTTATATTTGTTTGAACTCTGCTCTCATAAATGTATTGATACTGTGCACACACTGGATGTATTATCTTTCTGCACATTGGGTTCGCTGCTGCTTTAGACACGGAGCTTTATAGTGCAGAACAGCTGCTATCTATAGAGAAGTCTGTACAATCTGCCTACATACCTATTTCTTACATAACATGACAGCTGTTTAAATTCTGTTTGTATTCTGTTGGATTGCTGCGCTGCACTTTTTTCCTTTTTTTTTTCTTCTCGATTCTGCTGCAACAACCTCATTTCTACATGGGGGTTATTAAAGATTCATTGAATGTTAAAGACCTTCCCCCAGTTTGCAGGGTACAGAAGGAGAGAGGTGAGGCAGCTTTGTGAGTGCTTCTCATATTTATCCAGTTCAAACAGGCAAACACAAGGTTAACTTTTGAAAACGGTCAGAATAAAACACCAAAAGCAGGATTATTGCTTTGAATACTGGATACTTTGAGTGTAGCAGATAATTCATAATTCATTCACTTTTATTTTGACAGTCAAAACAGCTTCAGATAGCGGATGGCACTTCAAACAAACATCGCACAACCTCCATCTTAAGTTGAGCATGTGTTTGCCTACATGTGCCTGTGTGAGAGGGCAGACAAGAGTTGAAAGGTTTCATCTTGTACAGTGTTTTGAAAAGTTTAGTGGTGGTGAGAGGAGGAAAATGCTGCCCGGAGATCAAAGTTTCCTTGGAGTCTGTATGAAACCTGCTTATCTCTGAGCTCAGACTCTGCTTTTTTTCATTCGGTCCTCTCCTTTGGAGGCTCCTTTTTTCTGCTCTCGCTCTGTGAAGTTGGACACATTTGATCTTACTTTGAGTCTCACACAAAAGCGTTTGACCTTGGTAACACGCAGCAGCAGCCAGCGTAAAGGTCTCCAAGTATCCTTTCATACTATTTCGACAATCCTTTATTCTATTTTTTTTCGCAACTTTTGGCCCGTTTCCTGCAAGGGTCAAAGACGCTGATACCAATTATCAATAATCAAGGAGACAGATAATTGATATTTGGACCCGGAAATGATTGACATACACATTGTATTTGCACAAACTCCAACACAAAACTTGATAAAATACCATTTTTTTAAAATTAAAAAAGATTTTTTTCTACATTTATCCTTCAGTGTTTATTGGCTGTTATTTGTTACATGTAATGTATTGGATAGTTCTGTTGATGAGACATTGCTTGAGTGGTACCGACAATAAAAAAAGCTGGTTACATCAGAATAATATAAATTTTTAATATCGGCAAATTAAGAACAACACTAAGAATCAGAAAAATGCTAAATACCAGATCCGATAATCAGCCACAATCATTTGACTCTTAGTTCAAAGATGTCTTTATGTTTTTATTGTGTGTGTTTTACAGGAAGGCTTGCATGTAGCACTTTCTTGCATCATTTAATTTTATGTTCTTTGAAGCTGTGATAATGTGGCTTAGTGCATCTTTCCCTGAATCCCCCTACTCCTTGGCTCAAGTATTCAGCAGCAACCCAACCACCCACAGAGAGTTACATCACACGGAAACACAGATGTAGCAGAAGATTTGCTGAATTTTATATTCAACAAAACGGATCGAGCGCAGCTACAAGCGAAGACCAGCTTTTCGAAATAAAAATCTGGACTTGTAACAGATTTCTCTCCTTGAATTGACCAGGGGTTTATGTAACTTGCATGAGGCTGACCCTACTAAAATCAAGTTTAAATGTAGTGAAACGTGTACTATTTAAGATGCACTTGTGAGAGATTTTCTGCAGGACTGACCCTGGGCAGCAGCCGTATGGCCTGCAGGAGACGTTGTCTGTGGGCTGAGTTGAGGATTCCAATCTCCAGCAGGTCCTGGTCCTCCACCACATTGCTGCCCTGTAAAACACCAAACAACAGCCAAGGTTAGTATGTCTGCAACTCACAATGCTCTCTTACACCTAATAACACTTTTTGTGGGAGTTTTTGGCAAAACAACAAGTCATATGTCTCCATTTAAAAAACAAAACAGCACCACCAACAGTTGCAGTTGTCATTTAGGCGTTCAGCATTGCTACAAGTCAAGGTGTGTGACATCAGCAGCTTATATGCTCAGTGCACAGACCATCCACCACAAGTCATTTTTCTAACTTGACTATTTGTGCAAGTTTTAGCTACAAGCAGGTTTCCGGATACATTTTTGAATCCAATATGTATCATTTTAGATGTTTAGTTATGAAAATCAATGTTTTAATTAAATAAAGTGAACATCAAACATGCATACAGATGCTTAATGTTTCATTATGTGTGGTAATGTAGTTTATTGCCTAATAATGGGAATACATAATAAAAAAAAAAATGCAATTAGGAGATTTCACAATGTACAGAGATGAATAAAAACGCACAGCTGTGTAGAAAGTTTGCAAAATGGTTATTGTGTTTATATTTGTGGTAGTAAATAAGTGAAAACCTGCAAAGCAATTGGCCGAGTCTCCTTTTAGTAAATACACCTTCAACATGTATATTGTTGCACCATCATTTTTAGGAGCACTTTTTTAGTTCTATATTTATATGATGTTTAAACCACAAATGATCATCAAAGTGTTGTCATGCTAAATTGAAGAACTGTAAATTAATTATCAATGAGAAGGTATAGTTTGTGTTTTTTGTGCAGACATTGATTACCTGAAACATTACAAACATAGATGTTGCGCACAAGGTCTGTACGATACAGAGAAAATATCGAACTGCGATTTTTATGACAGAATTTGCAACACGGTTTTGTAAAGTCAAGCTCAATATTCACGGCAGTATATATTTAAAAGATAATAGACCATCAAAAGACCATCACATGAGGAGGATGACACTAATGCAACAGTTTTAACATGTATTCTAAATTGCAGTCTTTGTGATGAGCCAAGCGCATTGTTTTACTGTAGCCCACATATAATTTTGTAGGCATTTATTACAGCCTATTAATAATGTGGTGCAACTACACTCGCATGAGTACACTAGGTAATGGTAACTACTAAACAGCCATCAACACCTCCAGTTAATTTCATCAGTCAATACTGCAACATAAATAGAAAACTGTGAGTGAAGATATCACAGAGAACACAACTAAGACACTAGCAACAGAGGTGTAGACAACCAAGGTTGATACTTTGAAGGTTCCCACGACAAGCACACAAATGCCTGTATGAGTATCATACAGAGTTTCACCTTTAATTAATCCAGTGGGAAGCAATAAGAGAGCTATCAGTCATTCTTCCTCTAGAGAGACAGAGAGGAAGTCTTAATGCCGATAGATAATTAGAGGAAAGCAGAGATGCAGCGTGCAGGTAGACAGCTGCAGCAGAGAGAAAAGCCAACTCAGCCAGAAACATCGTCACACATATAGATTGTGACAGAAGTGAGAGGTAAAGCAAGGTAATCACCAAAATGATGGTAAAGAAATAGGAAAGGGAGAGGAAGAGTGTGACCAGCCTGCAGGCAGTCTCAGGGCCATCCACCCACCCACAACACACACAGTTCACACACACACACTCTGCTCGGACTGAAGGATTACACTCGTCAGTCCGTCCACATCTTCCTTCCTGTCAAACTAATAACAGCGATAAACATCCAAGAGACGAGTTAAAAGAACACAGGTAGATACCAGATATCTGCTGCTTTCTCCATCTATTTGTCTTCAGTCCACAAGTCCACTCTGGGCACCGCTGTGCCCTGGAAAAGGACATTTTGCTTCGAGGCTGTGACATTTTCATTCCAGATAGGAACTGGCTATCGGTTGGTTTTCACTGCAGCTTCATGAAGATCTTCAGCAGTGATGCATTAAACTTACTGGATTTAATAGTTCTTTTGTGGGAATTCACACTGCTAGATCTGCTAATTACATCTGCTAATATTTGTCATTAAAGACGAGAGCAGTGTTCTGTAGGCTGAGCTTTGGGTCTGTATATGTTATATTGCATTTGATCATATCTTAGACATTTAAATTCTCCTCAGAACGCAGCAAAGAAGGATCTGGTAAAGAACTTAAATATAAGAAATGGAAGAAAGGTGCAGAAGAGTGTCGGGTTATTCATGAAATGTTGGAGCAACACTAGCAGTACAACTCAAAGACGAATGTTTGTGAGCTTCTGGTTTGAACAGTCAGTGAGGAGCACTTTGCTTTTACTGTTCAGGAATCTTTGAGCAAAGCATCTGAGCTGCTCCAGCAGACTATGACTGTACACTTAGTATCTTCCTAGTGTAAATATATGGAACTGTACTTATTTCAATGTGAGTATGCACAATGCTGGAAACATCAAGCAGGGTCAGTCGGCAAACTTTTACAGAGATGATTGTTGCATTCGACACCAAGAATATATGCATTAAATCTGTTAACTTCCGTTAAACAAAAATGAATGTAATGCAGTTTAATTCACGTCTCAACAAAATGCAGTGTGTGTATCCTTTTCATCCTTTCCATTTACATCTATAAAGCAGATTTTTGCAGGACTTCGCATTATTCACATCAGCGTTTGCAAGTTAGCATTAATCAGTGCAACAGCATGAAACCACTGGAGGGGCTGTGCATGGCCTCACCCACATGAGCATCCTTGGGATTATGCACATGATATTAAAAAAAAAGCTCAGCTCTTATAAATATCACTATTTTCCCCTAACGGTGGTTCAAAACTCCACAGAGTCCCTTTAATTGTGGTAACAGATAGCTAGCTTTGGTGCAGTTTGATCTATTAGTCTGTGCTCTGTGTCTGTAAATAGCTTACCACACTAATTTCTGTTGTTTTTCTGGTATAAAACACCCAGCAGGTTCCCTAAATTCTACCATCAACAGTGAAAGAATGGCTCTATGATTACGTTCCCATTTTATTTACATACAATTTTTTTTTGTATATTGGTGAAAAAATGAAAAAATGGTCCAAAAATGTGAGGCAAAAATAAATGATCCCTTTCTAAAAATGTGTAAACATTTCATATTAATCATACAGTATATTTTATATCATTAACTAATAGATTATTGAAAAAATAAGAGATACTGGGGATCAAACAAAGAACAGAATTAGGGTTAGGGTTAGTTAGATTAATGTCCTTTTTCAAACAGCAGAGTTCAAAAAGTCTGTTGAAATTAGAGTTGGGATTTACTTACGTCTGTTAAATGTTCAAGTTTTGAGAGTTGGAAAAATTCTAAACATCTAAAACTCAGAAGAATCATTAGCCCTAACCCTAACCCCCCTCCCAACACACACACTCACACACCTGATCAACCCTAACCCTAACCCTAGCCCTAACCCTAACCCCCCTCCCAACACACACACTCACACACCTGATCCTAGTTGCTCCAAATCGACTTTATCTACTGGCCCGATAAGAACTAAATGCAACCATTTGATTCTGACTCCTGAAATTGACGTGACACGATGAGTTGATGTTCTATGCCTTGGAAAGTTTCAAATGTCAGCAGAGGTTGGGCAAAAAAAAAGCCCCTTAAAACTGAGTGATGCTGCTCCAGCCTTATTACTAAAACTTTGTCTCTGGGGCTCCACTAGCTGGTCCCTGCACAGACTAGAAGACCTGAGGCTGCAGCTGATTGGGCTCATCTTGTGGCTAAACTGATGGTTTCCACATTCTCCTCACCAGCTTGTGCACTCAGGCCTCTGTGAGGAGAGTGCAGTTCATAGATCAGCTCCCAGACTGATTAATAGAACGCAGAGCAGGCCTGGCGTTGGAGTCACCATGCTACAACTTCACAGCAGAGTAATGACTCAGAGTCGGGACAAAGTAGATTGTAGAGGGGATTCAAAGCCATGACTAATTGCTCCCTGTTGGGCTCCTGATACAGAAAGATGGAGTTCCTTAATGTTTGTTCTTTCTCTCTCCAAACCTTTTTCTTGCCGTTTTCCTTGCAGTCTTAACATTATGTTTGCCCTATATCTGCCATTTCTAAGGGCGCATGATGGATCACGGGATAAATATCACACGAATACATCAACACAACCACTGTGAGCACAAACGAGAGCGCAACAACTGAAACCAAGACTGGCTATATGTTTTCTCGGTTCAGCTTTTCCTTTGAATGCTAATACTGTTTGTTTTGTGCTCTGTATGTGAACAAAGTTGTTGTAGCATGCTTTCAATATGTATTAGAAACTGCTAAATACTTGCTATGCAGCACTGGTATGAAGACTAACTCCATTTTGCTGTTGGCGGGAGGTGCTCAGCATCCACAGTGTTGATAAAAACGCAGTGGCCTGTGGCTATCCTGTGATACTTTGACCACACCGCTTAACAACAGTGGGTCACAAATGCAGAAATTAAAATTCATGCACAGAGGCAGGGGGTAGAGGCAAGATTAGGGATGGAGCAAAAACTGATGTTTAGCAACAGTGGTGTTGCCATTATCGGCGCCAACAGGCCAAGGCGAGTGCTTCAAATCATGCTCGGCCTACTGTGTCTCTGTGTCGTTCTGCTCATGCATGTGTTCATCATTCCCTTCCTCTCTCTCACTTCTTTGCCGTTCTTCATTGCTCTGCAATCAAAGAAATGGCCCTCTTTCTCATTATTTTGCTGCCTCTCTCTTGCTTAATATTCAAACCTTCTCTTCTCTATCCTCACTTGCACTTTTAGTCCATAATTCAAAATCCTTTTGGTTTCTTTGCAAAGTTGTTGGTCTTGGGTTTATCTTCTTTGCCTGTGTGAAGAAGCAGCAGCTTCAGTTTCTATAACTTTGTGGCAGTTCCAGAATACATTCCTTTATGAGGTGGATTAGACGCACTATTTTTAAACAAAATACGGATACAGACAATGTTTTATTTCTAATATTGTTGTTTCGTAACTTCGCTGTGAGGAACAGTTCAGGATCAAATTCATTTCACAAGCCTTGCAGCCTCTCATATCAGCTGCTGTTCTTTGGTAAACACTGCATTCATAATACGTTATCTCCTCATTTCTGCTGCTATCTAGAGCTGCAGCGGCATTCACTGCTGCAGTTGTGTGAAAATATTTGCCTTCATTTGGCTTCTCTCTTTCTTTCATTTCATTATGCTGAGTGAAACCACATAAAAAGCACCAGGATCAAACAGCTTTTACTGCACATAACATTCTTTTACTTTCCACATTTAAGAGTGTCTCTGCGCCTCTACAATCCACTGAGCACCAGTTTATGTGACGCTTACCAGAGTTTTTTTTTGTATTTGTGTCTCAAGTGGGCTATAACAAATCGGGCTTCATCTTGTAATTTCCACTATCGGCCTCTTCGCACTCCGACTTTCATTCTCATATTCTGGAAACATATCTGAATGTCTACACTGGGGCTGACCAATATGGAAAAAAGAATCATACTGCAATTATTTTAACATATTGTGATTGTGCTATGAGTCACAATTTAAGTGAGAATGACTTCTTTTCCAAGGGAAAAAAACCCCCAAAAGATCTTGTGATTATTGCAGCAGTCTGTACTGAACAAGCACATGTCTTTATGTCTGGAGAATATGATTTGTTGAACACAGCATCTCCGTAGCACCACAAGGTTTTGTTTAGAAACCTATTTTGTGATACATTTGTCAAGATATTGCAATGATTCTCCAGCATCCGTCCAGTCTTGCGATTTGGATGCTTCATCAAACAATAGCAATTTGAACATTATTTCAACTATTTGTTCATCCCTAGCCCATAATAGTGTGTCCCAGATGAAGAGCATCCATGCTTGATTTTATTGATGAGTGTTAACTGGCTAGTGCGACTGCAGTCAGGGGACTAAATGTGAATGATGATGTTGTTAATTAGTTGTGAACATCATGGACTTGAACTTTGCTCACAGAACCTTCTGACTGGATGCAAATGAACCTTTTAAAAAACGTTTGTTGCAATCAATTAAAATGATATACTACCAAAGAATGAAATGTGTGCTATCAAAAAGGTTGCTTGTCGTGTCACCCACTTCAGCAGTGCCCCTCATAGTGCCCCTATAAAGTATTTTAGCATCTTTTAGCTCTTTGTTGGAACATTACAGCCCAAGACAACCATTTTGATCCACTGCTCTCATCAGCATCATTTCCAGACCAAACAGACAGCTGTTTTCAGTGAAAATGTTGAGATAATCCCACTGTACACCTGCCCAGCACCAAACGGCAACCAGCTAATGAGCACAGATGAGCGCCTGAAAAAAAACAAAAAGCTCAGTCTCTCTCTAAGGTGGAAAAACAGAGCAACAGAGCTAGAGAAGAAGTGAAGACATTTTCCAGGTGGCCACTAACAGAAATCCTATTGCTTAACCCTGCCTGCTGATATGTGAATGGGCAACTGCGAAAACAATCAATGAAACGAACAAACCTGCATCTCAAGAAGAGAACTGTTTGGTATCTCATTCATTAAGTGTAAGACGAAGCACACAACATAAAGTCAGCATTCACTGAGCTCACACCGTCTCTCTGCACAACCTCTTCTACTACTGATCTACCTCCTTTGTTCAGCTCACCTGCTGCTCTCACATCTGGCTCTTGAGTTAAATGCTCCATACATGGACATGCAGTCGTATAAAATGGGCGCGATTAGTCTTCATCCGGCGTCCTTCATATTAAATGCTGTCTCCATAACAACCACTGCACCTCTTCATATTTGACCATCAATCTAGCAGCACTCGTCCGCTTCTGGCTGGTTAAGGTGACGAGACACGCCCATTCTAATGACCCCCATTAGCAGTAAATGACAGATTGGAATGGTTCAAGTTTATATGCATGCATGTCTGTATATATTGCTGCACACCACATGGTACCTTTTCACTGTCCTACACTGGTACAGATCAAACTCGAGGTCAAGTTAATTTGCAAACCAATCTATTCTACAGATGAACTTGAAGTGGCCCTGAAACGCAAAACAAAAAGCTTTTTACTTTCTAATGCGCTGACTTGTTGCGGTTTGAATGTGCCACTTAACTTGATTTCCCATACCGAGTGGGGCTGAAATGAATTTGACCCAACGCTCTCCTTGAAGGATCCACAGTCAACAATGAAAAGCAGCGTTGGAAATGCCAGCGCGATTCTTGTAGCCTTTGCTTCAACTGCATTAATGTCAATTTGTGACAGACACTGAGTTTTCCCAAGGTCGGAAAACAGCTTCCTGTTAAGTCACCAACAACAAAAAGAGGTTAAAAACTCCACTCAGGAAGTGGAACGCCGGTAAAACTTTAAGACCCAGAGAGAGGCACCGCTCACAAAAGACACTTTGAAGTCACCGTGATGTTTGCAAGGCTGTTTCATCTCAGCTCTTTTCAGTATTAATTATATCTAAAGGCATTCAGAGGAGAATGAGCTATTAAGAATCATTTTTAGACAAGAGCGGCAAGGCCAGGAGAGCAGAAAATCCCCATCTCTCTGAAGTACTGCCAAATACTGTTATAAACTAGGTGCAAATGAGAGTAATACTGATACATAAATGGAGGGGCTCACTTGCAGACATTACAAACGAAGAAAGAACATTTGTGCTGGAGAAGAAAAAAAAAATACTGCATTTGTGAAGAGTCTGTGTGTGACGTTAACAGTTGCCTGGACATTCTCAAAGCAGCTGCAGTAGTGACTCCTGCCTTCTGCCCAAGAACTCGCTCACCAATGAAGGAAAACAGATGCAAATTACAAAATAATCTTTTTAAGGCTTCCATGAAAGGTATGTTTAAAATTCAATTTGGGAACTGATTGCTACCAATAACAGAAAAGGTTTTTCAATTGGCCTACATTAAATTTCAATTACATCCAGAAGCTGTGATGGAGAGGTTAGGTTCTTTGGGTTGGGGTGCAATTCGTACAATCACAGGACGATAGTCAGAGATAGTCGCTGTGAATTCCTTTTGTTGGAGTCAATCAAAATGAAAAAAAACATAACGCAACTTAACGCAGTATACTAGCTTTATCAGCAAATGTCAGCATTTACTGCAACTTCTAAAATATTGAAATGAGCCTCTGCAATACACTTCATCACTTCAGTTTTACGCTGTTGGACGTACGTGTCCTGCTGTTCCTGAAGCTGCTCACTGATGCAGAAAACTCAGCTCCGAGCTTGGGTTAGCATTTGAAAATCCTAGATTAGTGTTAGCATGAGCCTCAGGTAGCTAGCTATGCTGGACAGCTGACAGACGTCTTTTTACAACTTTATGCCAAAGTTTTATCGACTAGACTGCCACAGGTAGACAGCAGGGAGGTGCGCTCAATGTAAGCGACTCTTCTGGGTGCTCAGCAAACACACCTTTAACTCCATCTCATTCAACTGTAAGAAGTCAGAAGGATCTGCGGCAAATATAGTTTTAATAGATTAAATCAATAACAGCAACTAATTATTTAATAATTCAGCATTATTGTCCCTATTTAAAATCTTAAGATGACAGGAATGTTTTAGACACCCTGATGTTTTAAAGAGAGATTGTCAAAAAATGTTTGTAGACAAGGCATAGTAACAAAGTGGTACATGCTTTAATGTTGAATGCACTTGGTTTAAAGCTCCCAGCGCTCTGCACCGTAAAACTGTTTTTAAGAATGGCTAAGAAATTCAGTAAAATCAACTGCCCGCTCATATTCTTCTTGTTTCAGTGACTTGTTTTGAATTTCAGTCTTTCACTTCTTTCATTTAATAAGTAAGCATTCAGCATAGCTTAGTCTCTATCGCAAACTTTCAGCCAGTTATGCTATAAAAAAAAATGCATATTTTGATGCAACAATCTTTTCTTGCATCGCTTGTGGGTATGTGGGAATCTGCACAAAAAACATTTATGCTGGAGGCATTACAAACAGTCTGCAAGGATTTAGAGTGTGGAAGAAATATTAAGTCATTCAGAGTATGTTCCTCCCTTCTTTTTATTTCTCGCTTAATTTATTTCATGTCATTATTAATTAGTTTCTATGTGATCTGGCAAAACATATTTAATGAAAACCTCATGCCAATTAGGCTTTGTTGAATTAAACTGACATACATTTAAAAAGAAAAAAAAAAGAGGAGAAGTAAAGGAAAGAGGGCGGAAGGAGAAGAGAATCCTGCTGAGGTTTGGATGCGTGTGTGTTACCACCAATCTTGCATTGTTAATATTGAGAAATAATAATTAATGAATTAAATATTCTGAGAAAACACAAAGAGCAAACGTGTCATCTCTTTCTCACACACAGACCCCATAATTTGTGTTTAATACTTGCAGAGTTTAGCCAAAAACATACTGATAAACAGTGACCACGTGTGGGAGAAAACACACAAAGAAGCGGAGAGATTGTGTGATTTCATCCAGTTGCCACGGTAACTAAAGGAACAGATGCAGGTCATAATGAGTGAAGGACCAGAGAGCGCACACACATGCTCGCACACATAAATACAGATTCCTGCCTACATTGTTAGGTGACCTTGTATCAGGAAGAACATCATTTGATCGCATTCTCTCTTGTAGTCAGGATGTGAAGTCAGAGGGAAACAGGAGACGACTCTATTACTCCTCCGTTTTTTAATGGGCTGAAACTAAATCAGCAAAGAATTTAATAAACCTCACAATGTCTGAAGATGTCATGTTTTCCCCCTGAATTTCTCCAACTTTAAAAAAAACTCATCTAGTCAGCATCCCTCTGCTTTGCCTCCCATCTGCCTCCCTCTGCTGCCGTTTCTCTCCATCTAGCGTCCTTTGCTTCTCCACTGATTTCCCTCTTTCATTTCCTACGTTATTGTTCACGAACCCTGTCTTCTTGTGGATATCAGTCATACTAATGCACACATGCAACATCTCTGAAGAGTTTCCGAATACGAAATGACCCAGCGAGTTTCTCTTCCTACGTCACTGGAGAGGAAGGGACCATCGGATGAAGCAGAGGAGAGGATCAGTTTGCATCTTGATTCGCAGGCTACAGGTGGTTGTACACACATATCTCTGTGTGTACAAGTAAATGTGCAAAAACCGTGAACCAATCGTGATTTCAACATGCATTTTTAGTGCAGTATGAGCCAGTGTGTGTGCAGCTTGATGCTGTAGCTGGATTTTTACTGTGGTGTAGATATGGTGTAGGATTTCTGTGCGTAGGAGGACCTCACATGGCATCAGTGGGGAGAGGCAGCAATGATGGGAAGGGAAGAATGAGAGAGAAAGAGAAGGTGATAGAAATAGGAGGAAATCTTCTAAATGCAAAAAGATCAGAGTGATGGTGAAAACATGGTTGTTACGCTTATCACTGCAAAGAATAAAGAGATGATGAGCTACACCAAAGGAGCAGAGAAAGCTTAAAGGGAGGAGGTAACATTTAAAGCCTAAAAAAAAGAGCACCCATCTGAAACTCAAAATCACTAAGATCACACTTGCCTCCTTTTTCCCCAAAAAGACTTGTGAAAACACTCACCATGAACTGGACGTTGTCAAATCCATTGGCCAGCAGGTGGTTCTCGTACTGGACCAAGCCAATGGAGTCTAGCCACTGGCCCACGGACTGCAGCGGGCAGCGGGGACCTATGAGGGGGTGGAGGGGCAAACGCTTCAGTAGGGAGTAGCCATCCACGCGGTAGCAGCGGCAGTCCGGCTGAGACAGCTGGCACTGCCACATCATGTTATGGCGGGCAAAGTGGCTGTCGAAAGAGCCCGCCATGCTTTTGAGGAGTCTTTTGGCAAGGCAGCAGGAGGAGAAAAATGAAGAGGGAGAGGTAGAGGGAGTGGGGAAGGGTGTAGAGAGAAGGAAAAGGAAGCTAAGCTAGAGGCATGGTGAGGATGGAGGGGGTCAGCATGCAAGGGTGCAAGCGGGTAAAGTGCAAGTTAAGGCGTCCAGATGCTGCTTTCTCTGAATCCAGCCAGAGGAAGAATGAGAAGGGGACGAAGGCTGAAGTTGTATCCAGAAAAGGAGCTTCTGTCCTGGGGGTTAAATCCTGCCAGAGATGGGTGTTGGATAAGACTGGAGGTATAGATCCGCAAGCGAGAGTGACTGTGTGTTTGTCGTGCACAGCACAGCAGCCGCTTTCTTTTCAGCTGTTGCGCTTGCTTGGCTGCTCCCCTGAGCTTGTGTGTGTGTGTG
>NW_007578330.1:68522-96411 GCF_000690725.1 Stegastes partitus
AGAGAGAGAGAGAGAGAGCTGCCTGCGTTGTAGATTTCTCTTTATCAAGTACTCCCACTCTCATCTGTATGCTTCTGCAGCCTCCTCTCTCTCTGTCTCTCTCTCTTTTCTCAGAGCGCTGCTTCCCTCCTTCGTTCTCTCACTCTCTCTCTGCTTCGCTCTCTCACTTTCCTCTGTCTACCTCCAGTCTCTATCTTCTCTAAGTGTCGATCGTCACCCTGCTCTCTCTGCCGCTCTACATATATCTGGCTCGCTCTGCTGATAATAGCCATCACAACAGCTCCAGCTTCTTTGTCTGCGAGCCGAGCTCCCTCCCACTCACACACACACCACTCTGACTGTATGCATGCAGCCGTATACGTGTTTGTGTGCGTGTGTGTGTGTGTGGTGCTGCGGTGTAGCTATGTATGCATGTGTTTGGTGGGGGGAAGAACTGGTTTGGCACAAACTGGATTTATCCCTGTGGTAACCATGGTTAGAAGCGGCTTTGCATTCACAAATAAAAAGAGAGAAGAAGAGGGGAGGGGATCAGGAGGTGGAGGATGGGGGAGTTAATACACGGAGACGGGGATGAACGCAGTAAACAGATGACGGCGGATTCAAGGTGCGCAGGTGAAGGAGCAGGCACAAACAGATTTTGCTTGTGTCCAACAAAGTTAAAATTCACATGCAATTCAAATCCCTCACACACCCACTTGTCCACCCACCAGCTCATCACGTAATTCCTTCAAATTACAACTAAGCTCCTAATTTCATAGATTTGGCCGTCATTCCTATCAGCAGTTGAAAAAGGCTTTTAGCACCACTCGAAGCAAAGAGACAAATATCATGATTTCAGCCTTGCTTCAAGGCTCCACCTCGCAGTTTGAATCCAGTGATTTCAAAGCTAATCTGTCATTGCAGGCTGTATCCCTCCACCCCTCCAACATCTCATAGCCACCAGTTGCAAAGAAATGTCTGACCAGTCATCAACGGTTGCATAAAGTTGAACAAATCAGCTGAAAATATAAACATTCATTTTTAGATACCTGACTAGGTAATGATTAAAAATAAAAGGTTAGAAGAATATCTGAAAAAAAACATTTTGTGTAGCAAGTGTTCTCTCTTCTGCCTTCCAATCCTGATGTTGTTTACATGACTCCGAGGTTTACTGCGTGACCCCTTGGAGTGTCTCAGCCCCCAGGTTGGAAACCATTGATCTAACTGAAAAGGTCAAAGCAATATTCTGTATATTACAAACATACATAAAAAATAAATGGACCAAACTGAATTATTGGTCCAGTGTTGACCCACTGTACTGAAATATTGGCAGTCAGACTATGTTGAGAGAAGCCTTTAAAAATGAAAACCCAAACTGTGATTAATCAGGATTCAGTCCTTATGGTCGTTTTACTCACTCACACATACACTCCTTCACCTGTACTTGTGTGTGGATTACCTGAGGTATCCTCCTTGATGTCCAATCCACTGCCTATTCCTGCCCCAATAGAGCTCATAATCTTGTCGATCTGGACAAATGGAAGAGAGAGAAAGAAAAAGAACCAGAGTTAGAGAGATGTACAGCATGTCCAAGGGAAAGTCATTTCCCAGTAATAAGGCTAACCCCTATTTCTGGATTGAAGTGTCACATAACATGGTCATTATGCCAGCCAGCATGCTCAATGTCAGTCATTCCCCCTGTGAATTGAAAAAGAACGGAGGAGCAGGAAACTTAAAGACAGCAGAGCAGAGATGAAGGAGGAGGGAGACTGGACTGGAGAGAGCTACTGCGGCTTCATTAGTGTCTGCCTGCTGGCTGCAGAGCGGTCATCCCTAACCCCGGACCTGCCGCTAACCACTGAACTATGCAGCCTGCACATCCATCCACCTTTCAGGACTGCCGCCTCATCACGAGTCAGGGAAACCTGAGTGTCTAAAGGGCCAGGATTGACAAATGCAAACACTGTGTCCAAGTTGACAGACCATGAAGGTCGCCTTTGTAACATTATAAACAGGCAGCAATCTCTGCATACGTCACTGCAGACAAAGCACCATTTCATATGCAGTCAGTATATGGATCATACTATCAATTATTCAAATAACTACGTCTGATGTGAGAGTGGATGCTCGTAATGACAAATCCAGAGTTCATTTTTGCCTGATGCCAGATTAGCTCAATCACTTTATTTGCAAGTGCAGTGAAGCCAAAGGAAAACACCTAAAATGGTGTTAACGACACCTCATCACACAAAACACTGCCTGTACTACTAGAAACAGTAAAGCAAGACCCAGTTGGCCAGGGAGCCAATCTGTAAACTGTGATGGATGGTAGCAGCAGTCAGTTTGGGTCAAGTCAACTAAGCTTATATAGCCCAATATCACAAACTTGTCACAATGGGGTTTTACAATCTGCACTCTCAATCCTTACACCGATGGACAGGGGGAACAATAATAATTTATAGCTTGCCTTAATTTTCACTAACAAATAAGTGCAGTTAACCACAACCTTTGTTTAAAACATGTGATCCTCTGAGTGGTCATGTCCCTTGATTTAAACCAAAGCTGACCTTTTAAGAGATAGAATATTTCTATTATTTCCATATTAGACACCTTCTTGATGGCCAAAATGTCTTTTTGAATATCTAAAGTATCAGTATTTACTACTGGGAAAATGTTCAAGCAGATTAAAGCACAAATTTGTATCATACACTGGACTACCTTAAAGCATGTTGCACTAATGAGAATGCGTATATTCAGATCAGAAACTGTTGTGGGACATCTCTTGCGACTCGCCTCTTGCCAATAATGCACCTCTTTCATGAGCACGTGCTACAAATGGAGCAGCTTTGTTATTTTTGCCTCTTAAATCCCCATATATCAGCCCGCAATTTCCCTGAAGCCATCTTATCTCTTCCTCACGTAGCGTGCAATTAAACAGGAAAGGTCACCTTAATTGCTCAGAATTATGGGAACTTCCATATGGTAATTCATCACCATCAGCAAGTTATGAGCTCTGTTGAAGAATTAATGAACATGTACATGCAAATGTGAAAAGGCATGCACAAATGCACCTTCACTCATGTGCATTAGCACTGCAGTTTTAAAAATAGAGAGACTAATTAAGTCGGCTTCATGATTGCGTGGGATGGGACAAACATTTTTATCCAAAGAAGTGCTGTGCAAAACAATCTGTGATTCTTCATTGTCAAGGTGCATCAGTTTGCAAAGCGTGTTTGTCTATGGTGTGAACAATGACCACTGAGCAGAAGCTAATGTGTCTGTGACCCAAAGTGTTTATAGAGATCCAACAGTGGTGTCCAGTCAATAGATCACATCTGTGTCACAAACCCTTTAATACTGAAAGAGCTCCAGGCACAAACACACCGCGACCAAAACACACAGCACCCTCGACCTCCGCTCTCTACCCTCTATAACAGAAACTGCTTTCTCTCTGATAGCTGGTCTTCCCTGCAGCTCAGTACTGGTTACAGAAGAAAATCAATGTGGGAGCATGTTAAATTAGCACAGGCTCCTTCTGCACCGTAGTAGCTGAGTGGATTTCAAAGGGAGGAAAAAACTGAAGCAGCTCACTGCAGAGTTTTCAACTGTCTCCTGCAGAGACCGATCACTTTGAGAAGTGTGCTGGTTTTAATCAATTTTACAATGAAACTACATGTAGTGTCACAGCACAGGCACCGGATGATAACCCTTTTCCTTCTTTGATATCTCGATTGATTCCAAACATTGGGTGGATAGCTGTATATGTCAGGAGAAAGGTCTTCTTACCTCTTCCCACTCAGCAGTGAAAGAAGGCGTTCTCTCCAATCTTCCCTCAGGGCTGGCACCCTCTCGTGGGCTGGGACTTCCAGGGCCCTGACCTCGTGATCCAGACCCCCAACTGTGCTCCTCCTGGACGAGACAAAAACAAACCATTTTGTTTTCAAGAATTGGACGACTAAAGAGCATGAGACGCTAAGGTTCCAAATATTTTTACTTTAAAAACACGAACAACAGAAACTAGAACTGATGGGAGAATAACTAAATCCGTTCAGTGTTCATCAAAGTTTCATCTGTAATGGCACTATTTTCATCAAACAGACTATGTATTTAGCTTATGATTTATTTACAATGAATTAAAGAAGTCTCATGAAATATGCTGCACAGCAGAGAACACTATGGCCCAGATTAGTGAGTTATCTAATTGGCTGGACTGTTTTCTGTTCTGTTTCTGAGGTCACATGATGCAGCAGGATGCCAACTTAATCATTTATACAACAAAAATGTACAATAAATTCATTTTCTCCCAGTGCAATAGAAACTGAGACCTCTTTGCTGACCAGTTTGAATAAAAAGGGAAACCTTTTATATCTTTCAATAAAAGAGAATGTATAAAGAGAGATAATGTTTTGCTTGAGCTCTCATATAAATCCTAAGAAGACCTTGACTGTATCCGTGAAAAAAAAACGTTTCATAACACAGCACTAATGCAGGGCCAATGAATAACTTTAGACTGAAAATCTTAACTTGAAATGTCAGCAGCAGCTTACCTGTATGGGAGACACAGCCACCAGGTTGGAGTCAGACTTGGACAGAGATTTAGACAGCTGCAGGTCCAAAACACTGCGTGGCATGGACCTCATCCTCCCCAGGGTGCAAGCCCTCTCTTCGTAGCCAGTCCCAGATGAACTGTCTTTGGGCACACCTCCTGCCTGGACACCCCGTAACTCTGAAACTTCTCCGTTATGACCAGAAGAACTGGAGGGTGGGTGGCCCAACGTAGACCATCCACGAGATGGACCCACTTGCTCACAGTTCCTGAGTCGAGCCTGGTCCTGGTTGACCTTGGTGTGGAAGATAGTCCGGTACACAACCTGTGGCTTTTGAGGGTCAATGGCCGACCTCTGAGGGGATGAGTCGCTCCCTGTCCTCGAGTACACCTGAGTGGCACCTCCACCAATCACAATGCTGAACTCTGGGGTCTGCAGCAGGCCGCTCTGGATGTCTGTGGAAGAATATTTAAAAGATTTGGGGCTGTAAAGGTGGTAAGGCGTTTCAGGGGGTTCACAGGCCGGGGAAGATCCATGAAGGAGGCCTGCAAATTCCTCTGGGATGTGGCTCTTCCTGCGCTCCTCCAACAGAGCGTTTGATTTGGAGGAAGAGCAGAGAGGAGGAGGAGGCGGGTCTCGCTGGTACGACCCGTCGTCTGTGGAAAGGACACACAAAAACATTGACTGATGAGCATTAAACCTTACAGATGAACCATATGTTGCGCAAGCATTGTATTTGCATAAAATAGTCTGTCACAACAATGATACAAACTGATGAAGCTACTCTTCTAGAAAACGCACACCAGATATTTACACAAAATCCACAAAGCACACAATAATATTTAAAAGTGTCAAGTAAAATTCTGATTAAACAGAACAGGGGGAGAGAAAAGCGATGGCGCTAAAAACAAATACACAAAACAAGCAAAGCTGCAAATAGCAAGATAAGAACGAGGTAATACATCTCCTGCTTCCCTGCAGAGAAGCTGTTTGTTTCTCCAAGGAGACATAAAAGAACTCCTGACTTGGATTTTACACCTTTGCTCCTTCACCATGTGGGTGCAAATTATGTGCTTCTGGGTCTGAACTTGTGCATGTATGCATGAACTCATCGAGACAGATGTTCTTACACCATTGACTGCTTCTTCGTTTCTTTTTTTTGGAGGAGATGCTTTCAGAGGCTCACTTACTGTCTATGTGCAGCGGGGTGGAAGAAGCAGCTGAAAGCTTCTCCAGATTTTCCGTGAATAAGTGTTTGTGTAATTGTGGATGCTTGTGTGTCGGTGTCTACTTGACTACTCTTCTGTCGCCATCACATCACCAAGCATGTTACAGCTGAGGTCACAACTGTTTTCTTGCACTTAAAAAGATAATACATAATAAAAAGTGCATCTCTTATTGTCCTTCTGCCTTGATGAATTATTGCATGTCACCAGAACAGCGTTTCGCAAACCTTCAGCTCCATATTAAAGTGTAGAGAATGAACCTGAATTACTTGCTGCTGGGGTAATGTTCATGGTAGGTGGGTACAGACAACAGATAGAGTGGAGAACTAGATTTACTCAAAGAGTTAGATGTTGCACTGCTGCAGAGCAGAGGGACATGGATGCTGTGTGTGAGCAAGTAAACAGCACCTTGTGCACTAACCTCTCCATAGAAGAGAATAACAGAAAATATATCAAGATACTAAAATTTAAAATGCACGACAAGAAGTAAAATGAATCCACTAAAATGACAAATTCCTAAGCAGAGAAGGTTCCACTAACTTTTGAACATTTGGTTTTGTTAAAAGGGTTATATCCCCCACAGTTACTTCGATGTTCATGTAAAACTACTAAAATTACAGATAAGAGTTGGCATTTCAATGTGGTACCCATTAATTTATTTCAAACTGAATGTGCTGAACGTAAATGTCATTTAATGTCACACTTGATAATTCATCAATTCCTGATATTAGCAAGTAAAAAATGTGTAAAAACATGGTCTTTCACTACTTGACTACACGTCTGAGAGCTGCAATCGGCTCCTCAGAGTCAGATTTTGTTTTCTGCTCATTAGCTGATTAAACGATAATGCAGCATAATATCCTGTCTTGTCACCTTACATACTATAAAAAGCTGAAAAGAAAAGTGTGTGTTTGTGTGAGGCGACTATTCTCTCTTTCTGTATCCTGCCCCTGTGTGTCAGGGTTGTGTACCAGGCCATGTAAACAATCTCACCACTGATAAGTATCTCTCTCACACACACACTCTATTAGCAGTCTCACAATCACAGTTGCTTGAATGAATGGAAACAGTGCCTGTCCACTTTCACATAAATGCGAAATCTGCAGTCTTGTAATCAAAACTGTCAGGAGAATAATTGCATGTACCCCACTGCCCCACACACACACACACTGAATTTACAATGTTGTCATCTGACCGCATCATCCCGCTGCCTGACACCTCCTCACCCCAGACACACTGAGTCTCTCTCAGCCAGTTTGAGCTCACGCTTTCTGACTGTCTTCGCCACATCCAGCCACATTTCCATATGCAACAATTGCATAACGCGAGCTGAGTACACACAGTAAAGCACATGCTACTTGGCTGTTAATTTTATTTTTTTTTTGTGAGAAAACCCGGGAGAGCGACTAACTGAAATCACAATGATTAAAGCTGGAGATGATCCTGTTCTTTTCGCTGTGGAAGAACAAAAGTAGGGGGAACATCAGGCTCAAACAGAGAGCCATTTCACTTGAGATTTTGAATGTTGCATTTTCACTGCACCACTCTGTTTGCTCTATTTAAATGTACCAAACACACCCATTAACAGTCTTCAGGTAATGAGCGTTAAGAACATGACTCATCTTCAAGTGTTACACGGACTGAAAATGTCATTATTTCCTACACAAGCTGAAAGCTCTTTAGTTACGACTAATCCTCGACGTTTTACAGAATAAACGGAACAAAATGGCTGAAACAACATCAGACTAATAGTGTGCCGACCCTGGTCCTCACCTCTTAATTTCTCTATTCTTTGGCTGTATTGTCTTCTTTTAACACAATCAATATCCAAAGCGAAGATCACAGACAGCATGTCTCTGAATGTATTGTTGTGAGTTATTATATTTAACCCTCTGAACCCAAGCACTTTTTGGGTGTTCTGTACTCCTGCCACATTTTATCCACTATTGGCTAATTTTTCACTGTAATATAAAGTCATGCACCTCGATGGAAGCAGCACAACCATGACTAGAAGTAGCGAGAACTCAAAAATGTCTTTTCGGCAAAGTTTCTGCAAAGCCCTACATACTGTCAATACTTTACTGCTTGCATTTTGCATTTGTTTTTATATTGGTCTTCCATCTGCACAGCCTGCAGTTCAGCTGGACAATTTTTCAATTTCTGCAAGTTGCAGCTGAGTCAAACATGGCTTAATGGTTGCACAGAGGAGGACACAATCTTTTGTTTTTTACAGAATCTGGTTACAGCAAAAGTTTTTGCGTTTCCTAAATGAGACATCTAGAATAAAGTAATTTTGATTTAATGTTGCAACTTATCTGTCAGATTTGGTTCATTGTCCCAATAAAACTGCGATGGAGTCATGTGTTAACACAGGATTAGTGCAACAACCATCTGATAATTTATGTTTTCACTATGGATGCACGATATATCAGCGACAACATCGGTATCGGCAGATATTAGTGTTTTTTCCGATATATCGGTATTGGTCTGATGAACTAATTTAGCCGATGTGAAAAACTGATGATTGTCTCTCATTAGCGCCTTCGTCTCTACATTTGATATTGCTGCTATTTCACAGATGCTTTTACTTAAAGGGTCCTGGACTTGAATAATAAATATGTAAAAAAAAATGTTTTAATAATAGATAATAATTGATCAGATTTATAAAGCACTTTTCTAGGCACTCAAAGATGCTTTACACTGTCAATTATTCATTGACACACATTCATTCCAGCGGTGGTAGCCACAGCTGCCCTGGGGCAGATTGACTGATTGACTACTTATCCTCATTTTTCGTTGTGAACAAAAAAATAATTTTCAACATCTGCAATATCGGTTATCGACGATATCAGTAATCTTAATATCGAATATCATATTGGCCAGAAATTTGAATATCGTGCATCACTAGTTTTCACAGTTTCTGGCTCTAAAAAACGGTGTCATCTTGGCAGTTTTTCAAAGATAACATGCCTTTCAAACCTGGTAGCAGGTTTTTGGGGACTAGAGGGTTCACAAACATAAAAAAATAAATAAATCATACTATCATTAATTATATAGATAAATTAATGATTGATCTTACTGCTTTATCAATTCCCCATCTTTGTCAGAATCATAAATATATTTGGTCAGATTATTCACACAACAGGCATATTTGGAGAACATTCAGAATCATAATCTTGGTAGATTAACACTAGTCCTGCGCTGTGGCTGCACATTTAAGGCAACACTAAGATTCATTTTTTAATTCATACTCAGGATTTGTTTCTCTCCGCCTTGTTGAGAATTTCTTTTACAGTCCTTAATATTCTCTCTGTGCATTTCCTCTTTTTTTTTTTTCTAACGATGACAACCGTTGGCAACAGGTGAGCCCATTGGTAGCTATGGCAACAGAGAGCCCAAGCGCCAGCATCTCTCCCAGTTTTTTGGCGACAGAGTGTTTTCGACCTTCGAGAGAGCGAGGGAAAAGTGTATGGTGGATAAACACAGCAATCAAATCAGCAGGTGTGTTTGTCAAGACAGAAAAAAAAGAGTCATTACAGAGGCTGAGCTGACTTATCTCCAACTGGAGAAGTAAAGGTATGAGAAGATGGGAAAAAGGAAAGTTACAATCAGTAACTTTTGGAAAAGTGCCCTGAACAATGTTTTCTTGTAAAGACAGACTGATAAACCTAACATTTGTTTAGCTGCTAAGAACACTAACATAATGACAACTTGTTGTAGCCGAATTTTAGGATGGATAGAATTAGAGAATCGGAATCTGGCTGAGCTCAGGCAGGAAACTCTCCTTCTCTCTCCTTCTTCCCCTACAAACAATCAATAGGCTTCCTCTGTGTGTTGTTTTTACCATTATTATTTATCCTTCCCTGAGCCTACAGATCTCACAGACTATCCTCTGTATGTTAACGTGAGGTTGTGTGTGTTTTTCTTACCTGGGAAGCCAAGGATAGTAGCCGCTTAAACTACGAAACTGTCAAATTGTATGTACGGCACATATTTATAGTCACTCACCCACCTTCTTCAGCTGAAGTGCATCAGAACTCTAAGAATCAAATGGCGAAACAGCAGCCGCATCACTCTGCATACCTGCATTTTTGTTGCGACACTGCGCAGACACATGCACAAATACACACAAGTTGTGGCATGCAGCAGCACAGCCCAGATTTGTAGCTGGATAAGTTGTGTTCATCTCAAAGCAAACAACAGCACTAATATAGGTGGGTGTTTGTGCAACAAATACAAAGAAATATTTTATGTCATCACTCACAGGGATAGACTTCACTCAAAAATAGATACGGATCGATCCGTCTCTGTCTGTATCATCATCAGCACCAAACAATGGGGACTAATCTAACATTTTATATTACTAATTGGCTGACTTGATAAACTGCGAGAGGTAAAACATTCAGTTATGTACATCCTCCCACTACCCACTTTACAGTAGAGGACAGACAGAGAAGAACAGAGTGGGTGGGAGAGAAACAGGTCTGGAGCTTGTAGTCAATGTACATAATCACTGAAAATGTAAAATTCAGTGCTGCTTCAGATGCACAGTGGGCCAGCGCATACTGGAGCTGTCCCAATGTAAAACACATCCTAAAGTCAGTGCAGTGAAGATTAATGTAATCAAGGTTTTGAAAAAATTACCTAAAGTTAATTTGTTGCTTCCAACTGTTTGTATGAGTCATTATCAAATACCTGCAGCACCAAACAGCAGCAGCATTTATATGTGTGTCTCCAAATCAAGAGTGGCACGCATTTAAGTAACAACAAAGGCAACTTCATTAATTACTTATAATTATGAATTATTCCCAGCATGGGGACAGGGTCAGTAAGGTTCTAACAAAACTCACACTGTGTACTTTTCTTCCCTTCAGACAGGTGTGCTGTCACACAGAGTCAAAGTTAAATCACTTGTTACGAAGCAGGTTGAGTCCTGAGCACCATCACAGCTGTCGGGTCTTTTTTTTCTTTTTTTCTTTTTTTATAGTTATTGGTAAAGCAGTAGTTAGATTATCATCACAAGTGGACAGAATTTTCAGTGTTTAGAAAACCACAAATAAACCAGGTTATTAGTCATTTTGACAGCATGATGAGCCTTGTATTGGTTCAGATTTAGGCTTTTGCTTTGTATTGCATTATTATACATTATGCATCACTTGATGTATTAATGACAAAATGTTGTATGACAAATACTGTGTGCGTACTGTGGCTCTCTCTGTCACTGCTGATGATGCCCTGTGGAGCACTAATGTGAAAGTGACCCCTATCTGAGAGACAGAAGGCCGTCACTTTAACACACAGACAAGCCAGACATGTTACATATCTCATGTCTGACAAGGATGTACCTCTTAAGTGACACTGACTATGTCATGTACTAGGACTGGAAAAGTGACTAATGTATGAATTAAAGATGTAAGTATGCATACTGAATTTGCTGTTAATGCAAATCACAGTAGTGCTGTACAGTGCAATTCACAAGAAACTGGGAGAGTTACTCACAGGACGAAGACAAGGAAGAGATGATACGACAGCTGAGGGAAATTTTGAGAACAAATTTAGAAAGCTAGAAAACATTATTATCAGAAATGCTACAAGGCGTATCATAAAAATACAGTTATACATGTTGAAATTACATTTTTCTGTCTATTTTTTTTATCCCAAAAAGAACAAAAGACTGACTCAAAACAACCTATGTTAGGCTGAAGCGTACAGTTGAAGTGCTGTAGCTATAAATCCTTTGTGGCATTCGTAATTATGAGAGTAGCAAAGGAGAAAGTCTGGTATGGAGAGCATCAGGGTTAGGGATGCAAATTGTCAACAATTTTCCTAATTGACAGCTACAGCAGACTACAGGGAGGTGCGCTCGTTTTATGAAACCCTTATGGGCGGTCAGCAAACACATCTCACTAAATAGTAAGAAGCTCCACCTGGTGGTGCAACCAGGTACTACAGTGAATCTACAATACATTTTCTGGTTCTTGCCTTCTGCCTTATCCATTTATTTATTCAACTGATTAAATTATAAACGGCAAATTAAGAATTAGCCATTAGCATTCCCTGTTAGGCTGCACAGACGAGTAAACAAAAAGTGGACACAGCAGATAGCTGTTCATTTCCTATTCAAGCTGACAGTCAACATTATAATTACTTATTATTATTCTGGTAGATTAATCGTAGCAACTGGACTTGCTTGAGCTCCTTGAAGACGTTTCACCTCTCATCCAAGAGGCTTCATCAGTTCTGACTGACTGGTTGGGAATTCCAGATACTTACATCCGAAGGATCCATTAACACCAGCGTTTTGTTACTCCTCCCCCTCGTTATGTGAGTCGTTAGTGCTCCCCTTGCCACAAAGGGGTTCGTTAGGCTATTTATTATTCTATTATATATAATTATTATATCATAACATCGTATGACCACCATTACTCCATCAGACTAGAAAAGGCTTCTATGTGTCATTCTCAAACACATGGACAAGTTATGTATGTTTGGAACTTGGTAAACTTGTTGAAAAATGGTTACAGTATATAATCAATAATGATAGTATGTGCTTTAGATTTGAGAAACAGCTCAGGTACCCGTCTCTAATCAAAAAATAACAACAGAGTACAGTATTTATTTTGCGCAAATATAAATTCGTATAGTACAAACACGTGCTGTGTCCCACATCCATATTACTGAATCTACCCAACTGCATGCAGAAGTCTCTGAGTTACAGAATGCTGGTTTTGCAGATAGTTTATAAGATATCTGTCTTTTGCCATCTTGGATTAGCAGTAATGTCATCATATCCTTTTCTCAGCAGACATTTATTGTATCACTTACTATAGCAGGAAAAACACAGGCGCAGCTAATAACATTACTGATGGCTCTGTTTCATTCAAGGAACCCAGTAAGACATGACGCTGATCCTGCATGCATGATATTCAAGGCCTGGAACTGGAATACAGGCACCATTAACATCATTAGTTAAACGCGTGTTTGTCCAACTATGACGTGTCAGGATCTTATGAAAAAGGAATATCTCACGTGCACAAACAAACAAGTGGGACTTCCAATTAAGACAAAAACCTGTTCCTTCTGATATTGTTGTTCTTTTCTCTTCAAGCTGTTGGTTTTAATGATTAACAGTGTATCATGCATGTATCAACAGCATACTTGAAAGTCAAGTGTTTTTACTGTGCACATGGAATATTTTGAGCGTACTTAGTTTTGTTGCATTTTCACTGTGAACAGACTAAAAACTAAAAACCTGCTTAGCGTAAGCACGTCATATTGAACTAGGACACTGCTTTTGTCTTTTACCAACTCATTTTGGCAGTAAACGTAAATGTTCTTCCAAAAATGAGACTTACGCTCTTGCAGGTAATCGCTTTACAGAAAGAAGAGTTTATGCCAGAGTACTGAATAAGGCCAGCCTGAGCGAGGCCCCTTTCATACAGCAGATAAATCAAGTAACAGATGAAATAGGTGGAAGATGAAAAAATGTTAACCTTTCTTTTCACACATGCCCCAAGATTTAAAGATGTGTTTCACTGCCTGGTAATAAAAGCTTGCTGCATCAGTAACCGATTTGCTGCGCAGGACTCAGAATGGACATCACGAAAACAGAAATAGGAGAAAGGAAGAAGAGGAGATTGGGGGAGAAGAACCTCTGGGAGGAGGCTGAAAAAAATGTAAATTAAAATTCAGGGAATAGATATGTACAGGGATCGAGAGGGACTATCTGACCAAATGGAAAACAGATTTTAAGTGAAAGGGCAAATGAGTAATGCAGAGGCTAACTGTAGCAATAAAACAACCAAAACACAGAGGAAAGACTGATAAATGGCAACGAGGCTGAGGTAAAGTGAGGGGGCAGGCAGGGAGCATATAACAGTGAATGACAGGCATAAAGAGACAGAGAGAGAGAGAGAGAGACAGAGGCGAATGAGCTCATGAAAGTGGCTGGAGAAATAAGGGAATGACAGAATGAAAGATTGAATGACGGAGGGGGGCATGAGGGAGAGAAATGAAAGAGTGGAGATAGAGAGCTGGAGGTTATATGTCAAAATGGGAGGGAAAAGAAAACGTGGAGGCAAGAGTAAGGCTTGATCCGTCATAGTAAAGCAAGTCCATCCACACAGTCTCACTGGAAGCTGAGTTTCTACTGAAAGTTTTGAAGCGTTCTATCAGAAATCTAATAAAAATCACCTTCATTATTGATTTTTACATAGCCTGAAGGTTGTGGAATGGTTTCAATTTCCATTAAAAGCTATAAACATTATTATATGACAGAAAATTGAGCACAAAGATGTGACAGTATGTCTCACCACGTCCTTATCACTTCCCTCATTATTGCAGTAAATGTCTAAAAGGAACTGCGAACATGAAAATGCAGGTAGACGCACAAACACTATAAATACCACACACACACACACACACACACACACACACAATCTCCTCATGCACTTGATGTTTTCCTCTGTGTGTGTGTGTGTGTTTGTGTGTATGTTTGTGTGTATGTTTGTGTGGTAGCAGGAGGGACTGGGAGATGATCCAAACATCTGATAGCAGCGTGCTCATCGTTCCATCTCTTGTGGTGCCGCACTGACTGTTATTAAAAACTACAGAGTAATATCTGAACTGTCAGTCATCCCCGAGATTAAAGACTGAGCCCTATTTCCTAAGCGTCACAGGCCTGGATAAATCATTATCGGCTCCCTGAGCCCCAGGTGCTAAGCTAACATTGGTTGGTTAGTGCTAGGCTACACTAACAGAACCACATCCAAATGGATACTAGAGGACTCTGGTGGGAACGTCACCATCTAAATCTAATCTATAAATTGAAAACCGAGCATTCTACCTTGTTAGCCTGCCCATATGGTGTTTATTTTTATATGCTGGAAGACACATCCTGAGCAAAATAAGCTGGCTGAGCAGTTGTAAAGTATTTGTGCGTAGTCTCAGGTGAGCTGATGTGTTCGAGCTGCAGCGAGTGGTGAAGGTTTGGGTGAAGAACTGCATAGATCAGCACATTGAAGAGGAAGTGACGGTGTATGGTCTGAGCCATTTAAGGCAGGACAGGATCACTGTTCTGGAAAAATCTTCCAAATACATGACTCTAATACGCAAAAAAAAAGTTTTAGGAGCTAAATCTATGACCGGAGAGAGACTTTAAAGTTCTTTTAAATATAACCATGATGATGATTTTAAACATTATATGTCCTTGATTTTATTAACTGTTTAAGAATCTGTGGGTTCAGGATGAAAAAAAAGGATCACAACAGAAAAATGTGCTATGTGTATTATTTCTAACCTCTACTTGTGCATTATGATCAATGCATTTACATCTGATTTTGGTATGACCCATTTTGTTAAAATGATGCTTTTTGTACATAAGTGGCAACATGATTAAATTTTACTTTGAATAAAGGGTAGTTGTTGCACTATTTCACAGTCTCTTTTTCTGCCTGTTACACCACAATCCTCAGATTTCAGGCATCAGCTGGATTCCTTCTCTTAAATTCATTAATCATATTTGACACCCCCAGAATTCAAGAATCAGATTTCAGTTTTTGTTTTCTAGCCTGTTACAAGATATTCTGAAGCTTTCAAACACATCTTTTAGTCCTCTACTGCAGAAGAATTTTACTTCGTTGTACAGCTGTGCTATCACTATTGTTCCTTCTTGATTCTTGGCCATCGGCACCTTTCGATTTAATCAATAAAAACTGTAATTGCAAAACTTATTGCAGGACTTTTCCATTTGTGTATGCTTTCCATCAACAGTAGGACGTTCTAATTTCTCCAGAAATACTGTGATATGTCCGTCTACTGTGCTCAGTAAACCTTGGGAATAATCAAATTAACATGGAGCTACAGTCCAACGTGTAACCAGCTGCTATAGAATGTAAAAAAAAAAAAAAAAGGGCCAATCCACAGGCTTGCAAAATATGAGTCGAAATGTGAGCATCAGCAGCAAACCAATGTGCATTTACTGCAATATGAAAGGAACCGTGTCCACACACGGACACAGAAAGCTTGAATTGGCTCTCACCTGTTACTTCTCCACTTCTTTCGATTTTCTGTAGTGTTTGGGTCACATTTGTTTTCCAGTCGTCTCTCCTCCCTGCAGCTGTCAGATTCAATCTACCGCATGGAGCTACCATGGTGTAATCTACAACTGTGTACAGATATTATCCCACAGTAAATACAAGTAGTATCACAAACACCATACGTATACATATATATAATCTGTTATATGTTTCTCTGTTTACTAATTATTGCACCTATTATTCTGGTTAAAAAAAAAAAAGTGCAATACGCATACTAAATATTTAACAAGAGACTACCAGAGGCAGATAAAAGGAAATTCTCTATCAGGAAAGAGGAAGGTTAAGTGTCAACAAAGATGAAAGTCGGGTTAACAACTGCTGACTATTTATCGTCATTTATTATTAACTGTGTAAACCTTTTACAGGAAGCTTTGTTTAGAAAAAATCAATTATTCATCATTTAATATTTAGGAATAGAGGAACTTCAGAAGCTGGAGAGATACAGCCCCTGGTTTAGGCTTCTCTAATTTATTTTAATGCGGAATAAAAACTTCTCCACTTAATCATGTTCCAAGACGAAAATGGCTGAGGACAATTTTCCTATCTTCATCTCTTTTCTTTTTTTTTTTCAATTTGTGATTCAGTGTGCATACTGAAGTTTAGCCTCAGGTGTGTGACATCTGAGCTAACGTTACACTAACAGTTGCATACAGGTCAGGCTTAACTCTCCCCTGTGGGAGGCAGAGGAGGAGATAGAGACTCCCTGCTGGGAGCATTACTTCATGTCTGATAGCCTGTACAGGGTATCTAAACCCAGCCTTAAGGCGGAGAGGGGCCAGTTTGCAGATATTGAATTCACACTTTCATTCCTAATTCAAGTACACAGAGTTTATTGCCACGGCAACTGGCTCGTCTCCCACGGTAACCAATTTTTCAAGTTCTCCTGAAGTCGAGAGTGACGGCAGTCTCTCGCCAGCGTCACTGAAATTCCACTTGTGTGTTGTGTTTGTGTGAGACAGAAGGGGATGGTGAGAGTTAAATGACTGATGTGAAGTCAGCTGTCATTATTAGAATAATTTGACATTTTAGACAAATCTGTCATTTTTAGAAAATGAACAATAAATGAAATTGTGCTCCTGGTTTCATTTGAGGCACTCTTAGGTTAGTGGCAGTTCATTTTCTAAATAAGGCTGCACAGTGAACACATGTTTAGGAAGCCAAAAGCAGCACTGACCTCATTACACACAGCCAGGACATTAAATATTTTCTGTGCTGTGATAAAAGTACATATATTTATCAGAATTCTAAAACACCAGTACATCTAAACATAATATGCATGCTTATATCTCATGCCTGCCTGCAATCAGCTACTGAAGAATTGTGCTGCTTTTTCATGTAGTCAACACAAAACATAATCAAGAGTGCTCTTTTAAAAATATGTTTTATACCAACACTGCGTAGGCAGCATGATAAACAAGACTGCTGCTAAGGCTCCATAAAGGCTGACACTAAGGCTCCATAAAGCTACACTTTATTCTGTCCAGTCAGGTTCCTTATTGTCTTCGTTCTTCAGTGTGTTAGGTGTCATCAACAGCAGGATGAGTTTCTCTGTGCACCTTACAGAATTCTGTTATTTTCTGTATAGTTATTTTGAACTGAGTCTGGGTGTCTGTGCGAGTCTCTTTTGTGTTCAGAGCTTCTAAACATGACTCATCATCACCTCAGGTCCCTCTATTCAAAACTAAAGCACAAAGAACCGAAGGAGATTTAAACAAAAATACAAAGACAGGAGAAGAAGCCAGAGAAGAGGACTGAGGGTGATGGCGATCTTCACTTGAAAATAAAGCAAAAAGGAGTTTTAACAACAGTCATGCACTTTGTTGATTTTGTTGTGCATGAATTTCCAAGGGGCTTGTTGCTAAAAAGACTGGATGGGAGCACAAGAGAACAACACAAAGCACATACTGTAGATGCACAAAGAGTGTACAGCTATACTCAGTGACATTAGGCACAGCTTTGATCTAAAGGCGAACAATAGTGCCTTAACATACTCACAACAACAGCATTAACATGATGATGTTAGCAAGTTAATATACAAAGCTCATTAAAGATAAAGATAATATCACCAATCGGAAAGTGCTGAGGCTGACTGAAAGTCATTAGTCCTGTTGAAATGTTGATAGTGTTCAAAGTATTAGTATTAGTTATTGGTGAAGTGCAACCATTGACTCCATTGTCTTTAAAATTGAGATATTTCAGTCTTGACTGGTGGCAGACCAACCGACCTGATATCGTCCTCCCTAGAGCCGTGTCGCTAGTGTGGCTAAATGCAGCCAGCCTCCTGATCAAACACACGGCACTCACAATTGTCCCGAACCTGTCTTGTTAGCACAACTGCCTGAGGTGAAATCTAAATGAAACAAGCCCACAGAATGTGTGATCAAAACCATCCTGCTCATTAATGAAAATGTGCTGTTAATTAGAGCGCCATCTCTGAGGGCGGTACAATTTGGAGAGGACATTGTACTGCCAGGACTGATGTCCAAAGGCACAGGAGTATGATCCTCTCTGTGTCAGAGAGTCTGTTCATCCTGCTCTGCAGAATTTTTTTTCACTTACACCAAAAGCTTGTAATAGCAGCAACAACTATCAATACGCACCAGCACCTAGAATTGCATCAGCACTTCTCCGTCAGCACAGTAACCGAATCTTATTACCGTTACAAAGATATTGCTATATTGCAAGGCTTTGCACTGGATTGCATTAGATTGTAAAGGTGTACCTAATAAACTCACTGTAAAAGTGCGCGTATGGTATAAAACCACATTGAACTCTCAATAAAAATGATATACAAATCACACAAAAACAGAACTGCACATGCAACCGAATGGCCAAATGTTTTTTACCTTTCTCCCCCCACTTTTCAAATCTAACTGAACAGCTTCTATCCTTGATTGATCCTCTCTCACCCCTGAGTGAAAAAGCAGCAAGATGAGAGCTATAATTTCATCACATCTGCCTCCTGCCACACAACAGGGGGCACACATTCAGCACATTCAACCTGGTTAGAACAGCAGGAAAAATTCCTGTCATTTTATATAAGTGGAGTCTACAGACAGCACTGCTGTTTTTCTGCTCCAGTGCTCAAATTTGGCAAAAAAGAAAAAAACATGTACGCTGTGTGCATGCTTGTTTCTGTTCAGCTAGGATTACAATTAAATGTGTTAATGGGAAATATCAGTTGCCACTAACAGCAGGCTAATACATTAACCTTCACGTTATGCTTGTATTGACTCAAAAAAAACAAAACAGTTAAAAATGTGATTGTGCACAACAAATGAAGGTAATGACAGAGTCAAGGTGGTAAATGGATGAAAAAAGCATAAAACAACCCAACAAAGTGTATGTGTGTGTGTCGAGGTTTGTGTGTGTGTGTGTGTATGTGCATATGCATCAAATTGATGCAGCAAACAATGGCTCTGGTGACTTTGACAATGACTTAATGATCCTGCACAGCAGGTTGAAAGAGCCGCATTTGTGCAAAAGAAAGTCTTTGGAGTTGTGAGTTGATGTCAGAGGACAAGTGGAGTGTGTGATATTTGAGAACAAAAGACTGAATTAAGCAATGGAGGACTAATCACCCTCAGTGGTTCAAGTAAACACACAGCAAGAGCTGCACTCACACACACAAAGCAGTTGATCACTTTGCCATTTACAACTGATTAACTGCCTAAGATCATCGATCACTCAGCCCCTTTGTAGTTGGTGACATTATGAAGAGACTATGAAGCCATGGTTTCACACCGAGGTTTTTCACAACTGACCAAGATGCCTCAAGAGATTTGAATTTTAATATTTAAATGAAACCAAGACTTTACCACTGGCCAACATATCAGCCAGCTATTTAGGTATACATCTCCCTCCATAATTGGGCAACTGTGGCTCAAATGGTAGAGCAGGTTGTCCTCTAATCGCAAGGTTGGAGGTTCAATCCCCCTAAGTCGAAGTGTCCTGAGGAGACACCTGAAGTTGCTCCCAATGGCAGGCAGGCACCTTGCATGGCAGCTCTGTTGCCATCGGTGTATGAATGTGATCTACTCTCAGATGTACGTTGCTTTGAATAAAAGCGTCTGCTAAATGAAATTGTAAATCTTGTCGACATTGAATACATCAGGGATTATTTCATAAAGTGAGTTAGCCAAAGAGAAAGGTATAATAGTAAAAAGTCTAAAGTAGAGTCTGACTTAAACTAAAGCCAAAAAGTAATATCTTGGAAAAACTCTTGATAATGTGGCAATCTGCACTGCATTAACCGATCCACTTATTGGGTAGTTTACCGTCTGTAGTAACATCACTATAGAGATGGGCTTCCATTCTGTTAGGTATTAGAGTGCAAGAGAAGAAGCTTCAAATATAAGAAGAAAGCCTCCAGTTGTGGCTGACTGCTCTACAATGGCTACTGCATGTAGTGTCCTACAAAAGCTGCATTTTCCATTTGACTTCAGCCCAATGGATGAGAGGATTTCTGTTAATTTTAAGTTTTCTTTGAAAAATTGTAAGAGCCTCTTGCCCCATCCAGCATCAGAGGTAAATAACAACAATAAAGTGACTTAAAGCTATCAGAACACAAATTTAACATACTACAAAGTTAACTCTGTGAACAGTCTTCCCAGGCATCAAGGAGCAACATTAGTTTTATCTGGAGTTGTTTTTATGTCCAATATTTACTCTCCTTTTAATTCTGTTTTGGTCTTCACAAAGTCCTTAGGAAAATACCTGAATCTTCAGCTGCTAAACGCTTCGCTTTTACTTTATGTGGGACTAAATAACGACCAGGCCGTATTCAAAAAGTCTTAAAGTTGTTAAGATAATAAATTAATTAAGAAAAAGTTTCCTCAGTGTGAAGTAGGTTAAATTTGTCATAGACTGCAACTGGAGGAGTCGCCTCCTGCTGGCTGTTAGAAATAATGCAGGTAGAAGACACTTCTGCTTCTTACTTTCAAACACAGAGACGACAGCCATCTTTTATATACAGTGTATGGGAGTTGCATTACATGAGTCACTTGATCTATTTTGAGGTAAAACTAACAATAGCTGCAGCTTTGAATGTTATAATGACCAGCTATTGTAACAGGCAAAAGCCAGTGGAATGCAAGCAAGGCTGAAGAAAAATGAAATTTCCAGTCACATTACTTTAAAAATAACAAATTTATGAGTGCATAAGAAGGTGTAAAGTTTTCAGCAACTAAACAGCTTCCAGTTGAGTAAACAGAGACCTGCAGATGTGCCTGTTTGTTACTGACTTGTCGCAGGGGGCACTGCATAATTCATGGAGGACAACTGCGTCGACAGTTGCACTGCTTTTGCATAACACTGCACTGCACTTGGCACTCTGCACTGAGGGAACATCTTCTCGAGCAATGTCCAGCATTACATAAACCTGAGCTACGCAGCATAACAGCAGCACCAGTGATGGATCGGGTTATAAATAGAGCTCCTTTTTGTCCAACTGCCCACGCAGGTAGCTGACACCTGCATACTTTGCTGCAGGGTGGGATTTATTGTATAATATTAGTGTTGAAGAACGGTTCATGATTTTTGGGGCGAAGAATGAAAGAAGTAACAAGACAGATGTGAAGTGGAAGGAAGGAAAGACCTTTTAAGGAGTGCAATGAAAGAAGTGTTGCCTTCACTTTCTTGTCCTCATTTCTCAATCCAACCCCCTGAAATCTCGCATTTCATTCTGTATATTTTCCTGATTTCTGTTCATTACCTCCCCCAATCCCCTCCCCCCTGCAACATTAGACTCTCTCTCACCCACTCTCTTTTTCACTGGCATCCTTTGAATTCTGTGACTCTTTGCCTTCTGTACCCACATACATATATACTCCCTCTTTCGCTCTCTCTCTCTCTCTGTCTCTCTCTCCCTCTCTCTGTAAGCCACTAGTTACCATGGCAACGCCACAATGGGCCTTATAAAGCTAATAAGTAGAGAGAGCAGGAGGGATGAGCAAAGTAGCAGAAGAAGACGGAGGAGGAAAAAAAAAAATACAGAAAAATTAAATGGAAAAATAAATGGCTGCCAATCTATTCCTGGTGTTGGAACTTCAGGCAAGGAGAGCGAGAGAGACATACAGAGAAAGAGAGAGAGGGAGAGTGGAACATGTAGAGGTACGCATGTCTACAACACTTAACTAGCTGTATCTATAAAGCGCTACAGTACTTACATAAAGTGTTTTATAAGTGTGGTGATGAGACATTACGCATACATTCAACAATTTCCCTGAGGTACCCTACCAAAGGGATCAATAAAGTTCTATCTCATCTCTAATCTAATCTACATTACGAAAGGACACTCTTTCTTTCAGTGCCTCTCAACTTTCATCAACGTGTCCTCAAATATTACTGCAGGATCAATTCAAATGTTGCAAAGACTAAAACAGTGATGTGGTGTTTTTTTCAAAGAATGAAAGAAAAATAATGATTTGCTGTTACGCTGCCTATCAAAATCATGCCTTTCTCAAACCTGTGTAGTTAGTTGCAAAGACTTAAACAAAATAGTATAATTAGTATGGGATTTTAGGACTCACTTGCTCTGAAGAGAAGTCAGAAGAGAAGATCAATACTACTTTAATGAGAGATTATGAGCTACAAACGAGGGCAGCAACAAGCGATTATTTCCATCATTAAAATATTTCAACAAATTTTCTCCATTAATCGATTAGTTGTTTGATCTATAGAATGTCAGAAAATGGTGAAAAATGTTGGTCTGTATTTCCTGTATGTCCTCAAATGTCTTTTTTTTTGCTCCAAATATATTCAGTTTACTGTCACAGAAGACTAAAGAAATTAGAAAATACTCACATTTTAGAAACTGGAATCAGATAAATTTTAACTGTTCTTCTTTAAAAATTTCTCAAACTAAGAATTCACTAAAACAAATATTAGCTGACAGTTTAATAGTTGACAACTAATCAGCTTTTTCAAGAACACTGAGTTGCTGCCCCCAACAAAGAAATACAAATAAATACCATTATGTAATTTGCATGCTTTCTTAAAATGAATTTCATCAATTAGAACTGTGTTAAACTGCTGTTAGTAGATACAAGAAGGTGAAAAGACGTATTTCCCAAAATCACAATCCGCTCTTCACCAAAAACGAAGGAACATAAATGATTTACAAGTTAAATATTTGAGATAATTTACCAGATCTAAAAATGGTTCTGGTAACAGAACTCAATCCTTACCACCAACAAACAATTCTGTCATTACCCAATAACTGGCTGCACAATCATTACAGGATCTGTAATCTGCAGGTCAACAAGTTTCATGTCTTTGGTGAAGAGATGATTTTCAAGTGAAACTGCCAAATGTCGAGTGAAAACTTCCAGTGGTTCTACAACAAAAATGAACCACTGTTGTATGAAAACGTTCATTATTGACACAGAGGTCAATATTAAATCACTGTCTTGCCATTTAATAAGTTCTTGTGTATTGTGACAGTCCTGCCTAGTAGGTTGGTTTGGATATTGTGTGTATTTTATTTTCTCCACACCACAACCATGCATCCACAGGTACACCACTGATTGGCACATTTCACATTCTTTATTGCCTAATAAATAATCTTTCGCTGGCATTTCCTACATCTTTACCCATTTTGATCACAACCTATTTGCTGGGTTATGACAGTATCTACTTACGATTTTTGGGGACACAGATTATCTGTTCCCAATATATTTATATAGAGGTTAAGGTGTGGAAAGTCAAAAACAGAGGTTTCCAACGCTCTGATCAATATTTGCGCCTCAGTGTTTGTCCTCAAAAGACTTCGGTCAGACATCAGTGTCAGGCTAGGCTCATTATGTAGGTTTGAGAGGGAAGTAACACAGTCTTGTTACATAAATACCACTGCAATGCTTCAATAGGAATAGCAGATGAAGACGTCTCATTCAGCTTTACGTACACACACGCGTGTGTGTGTGTGTGTGTGTGTGTGTGTGTGTGTGCACACCTGTGGATTGATAATGAATCTGTTTTTGGTTTGAGGCTCTACACAGATCAAAGCCTAACTGGGCCTCTGAACTGCTCCCGGATGAAACATGCACGCACGCACGCACACACGCACACACGCACACACGCACACACACACAGAAGATGCCTCCCACCTGGTCGACTTCCCCAGCCTTGCCTCTTCTGTTGCTGCCTGATAGCAGCGGGTGTGTGGGACAGTTGGACTGAAACCCAGGTGAGAGAAGGAAGTATTAACGACCACGTCACCAGCTAACTATCACCAAGGCCACCACTTTGCCATGACAACAAGGGATCTCATTGCTATGGTAACACCAGCGAGTGACTAGGATGTGACACTAGGGAAATGAAGGTCAGAGGTAAATCACGCAGTAAACAGTCGTTCTCGAAGTAGAGTGCGGCTCCAATGTAGAGAAAAACATTGTTGGTCAATAAGAGAATACATATGGCAATAAGTAATATCTGTACGAGTATAGTGTAGAAAGTTCAGCACCAAACTAGAAGAAGATACTGCTATATTGGAGTATAAAATAAAAGGAGATTCACAGGAACCCATGATATGAAAAATCTGTCAAGTTGTTAGACATTTACAGTCAAAAACATGTTTCCACTATCATGTTCCTTTTTCATTTTGTGAACATAAAAGTATTGAAATGTGCAGATTCAAGACTCAAATGCTCTGATTATGGGACTTCCATGAGAAAACGCCTCATTCATTACTTGGAATATTCCCCATGGAGAAGATAACTTTGACACTCAGAGGAGGAAAGCATCTTTACACTGCGTGCAAACTGTATTACTTTGGATTCATGTTGTCGTGATACATAATTAAAAAACGTTTGTGAACCTCAACTCTGAATGTTTGAAAGGAAAAGTAAGTTTTGTTTTTCTCAGCGGAATATATAAATGTGCGCAAATATCATTATTACAAAAATAATTTTTCCAACTTGCTTGTTTATTCCTACATTTTTCAGTGTGTGTAACAAATAACACGAAATTACAATTCACTCCTGCTTTCATTATCTGTGATGAGCCTTCCATCCACGGTGTCTGCCAGTTTCTTGATCTGCTCACAATCAATATTGGCTGAAGCAACTGGCAACTACAGCCTCCTAAACGCTGCTCAAAGAGGAGTATCTTCTTCCTTCATTGCAAATCTCACATTTGAGAAAGGCACACAAGTTCTCAACAGGATTCAAGCAGGTGAGGAAGGGCTTCAGGTCACTATTCAGGCAGCTTAGAGGACTTTGCTGGTTAGTGGACATCTTCCTGTGCTGCTGCTAGTACCTTCCAGAATCTGGCAGCAGGTTAGGGAGTTGATTTTCAGTCCATCTTCAACCCAAAAATGCCCAGCTAGCTCATTCTTAATATTCGCAACCCATACTAGCATCCCTCCTCCACCTGGTGCTTATTGTTTGTTGTGATCCAGCCATGGGTCTGTCCATTTGGTCCATCAAGAATCAGTTTGATTATATTTGTCCATAAACCTCAGAAAAATCTTCAGTCTTCTTGGATCAATCTTGACTCTTCAATCTGTTTTGTAGTTAATTTGCACTTTTTCTTCTCCATGCATTGCTTGCTACTGTGTTGATTACTCGCAACAAAACATTTGATTGTCCAGTGGTTAAGCCTCAATAGTTTCGCTATTTGAAGATTGTTTCATCTGTCTGAAAACAGTTTTACAATCTCGTACTTCTCTCTGTCAGGTAAATGTCTTTTTTCTATTTTTACCCAAGGTCAGAATACTTACGTGCCTAATAATTTAGCACACCGTGTAGAGGAAAATAACAGTGTTTCATCTGGTATGACAGTAAAAAGGAATCACCACAGAACTATCACAGCATGTTTTGCTGATATATTGAAGCCTTAGGATATCCACTAGTCAAGTTGTCACTTAAAAAAAAAAAACCGCTGAAGTGCTCATTTTCAAAGCAAACGCTTGAAGGCTGTATTTAATATAATTCATTTAATGGTAATAATCTAATCTAATAATATAAGCTTCTTAATGCCCACTCACCTCAGCATTCAAAGTGGTAATTCAATTCCATTACACAGTGGATTTATAAGTACGTAAATTCTTTCACATCAAGTTCAAATTCGTCAGGTTTTGACAGGTGAATTTGTGCTGTTGACCAATAGCAAAACTTCTTTGTACTGAACTTTCAGGGAAGAGGGATCTGAAAATTCACTTTCTGTAGCTTGTTAGCTGTGAAGCACCATCCATTTGATTCAGCCCTCCTTTGTTCCTGTTGAACCTACACCCCCCCAAAAAAGGGGAAACACAGTTTGTTGTCACTTATTGTATAAGACAACAGTTAGAGGGACAAATATGTCTCTTGAATGAACTGTGAATGAAGAAAAAAAAAACCTCAAAGGTAGATTAAAGATAAGCTTCTTACTTTTTCTAAAGATTCTCTCTCACAAAAAGCTGCAGCTCACATGTACCCCAGTGTGCCAAGTTAAATATTTTAAAATACATGTGTAGATGTAAGAAAATGTATTTTCAAGTTTCAATTTTTTCCTGAACTAACATGATGCAGTAGACTTTCACCAATTTCTGTATATTCTCAATCTCTTAGGCAGAAACGATCCGGCTTTTATGGTGTGTTCACTACAACCTTCCACAGTCCAGCTGAGTCCAGCAGTTCTGTCTGAGGTCTGCTGTTAGCCTCTAAGGTACTTTTCTCTTCGCTTTGGCTTCCAGTACGACAGGAGCAGAAATGTGATTTCAATTTCCTGGGACCCAGGGCAAAAGGATTACAGCTTCCTTTGGTTTCTAGGCTGAGATAGTTTAAACAATACTTGTACTAAAGGAAAAAAAGACAGTATGGAAGAGGAACCTCAACACCATGAATACAAATATGGGACGAGTAGTTTTATAATAGTCAACTACAATGTAGTAAATAAAAACACCACAAGGCCGAAGGAGCAAGCATTCAATACACTGACTTTCAGAGTAAATGTGTACTTCATGGATTATTGAGTGGAGCTTAAGTAACACAACCAGTCGCAGCAGCTAATATACATGATAAATGTGGCATTTTAAAGATTCTACAATGATTTTCCATTTCCATTTATGTCAGTTCAAACTGCACAGCCCTCTCTGTCCACAGGCGCTCCACAGAGAAAATGATAACTTAAGATACATCATACTGTTGTTTAAATAAAAGACTATTGAATACATTATGTCGTCACATCTGCTCAGATGAAGAAACTCAAGGACTTCATCAGTGAGTTGACTGTCAGGAAAACAATCGGCAAATATGTTCATAATGAGTTAATCAGCTGAGCTCTTTGCAAGCCAGATAACATTAGCTGCAGCTTGTCAAATGGAAATATTTACTCCTCTTCTAAATCTTCTAGATTACACAGAATTTCCTCGGGCTTTGGTGGCACAAAGCGAGCAACTGGAATTTGGGCTTTTTTGAAGTAGTGATGTTCGTTTTTCACACAATGTTCCGATATTTTATGGACCATTAGTGGATATTACTGCATTTTCAAGGTGGAAATGCTCAGCTATGGCACTGGCTGCTTTTTTTTTTTTTTTTTTGCTCATGATGTGCCATACAGGATTAAAAAACAACAACAATAACAAAAACAACAAGGTAAAAAGCTTAATTTTCACCAGAGAGGACTGCTATTAATACGTGAGCATCACAAGGTTATACGAGTCGACAATCTAAAAGCAAGAGTTTTGCTTTTGTGGTACTCAGGGAAGATATTTGTCTCTATGCCACTTCTCCTTTTCCACTGGGAGGTCAGAGGTCAGGGCCTCCCAGCAGGGATCCCAGCCTGCTCATACTTGTGGCTGAGACACAGCCTTTAATACCAGTGTTCTTGGTAGGGAACGAGGAAACCGACAGTGAAGGCTGTTTCATGCTTTGGGAGTCTTACCTGTGAGTTGACAGTCGTCGTTAGAGCCTGCAGAGTCCTCCTGGTTGGGACTGAGTGGAGGGCTGGCAGGGGGGCTGGTGCTGAAGCTGGCGTAGCCCAGGGAAGAGCTCACCTCACTGGGCTCACAGCTGTGGTTGACCGGCCTCTGGACATCCAGGGATGAGGACAGAGACGTGCG